>NW_028225182.1:46066936-46269436 GCF_052327205.1 Somniosus microcephalus | reverse complement strand
GATAGAGAGATAGATAGAGAGATAGATAGAAAGATAGATAGATAGAAAGCGATAGATGGAGAGATAGATAGAGAGATAGATAGAGAGATAGATAGAGAGATAGATAGATAGAAAGCGATAGATGGAGAGAGAGATAGAGATAGAGAGATAGATAGATAGAGAGATAGATAGACAGATAGATAGAAAGATAGATAGAGAGATAGATAGAGAGCGATAGATGGAGAGAGAGATAGAGATAGATAGAGAGATAGATAGAGAGATAGAGAGAAAGATAGATAGATAGGGAGCGATAGATGGAGAGAGAGATAGAGATAGATAGAGAGATAGATAGAGAGATAGATAGATAGATAGATAGATAGATAGAGAGCGATAGATGGAGAGAGAGATAGAGATAGATAGAGAGATAGATAGAGAGATAGATAGATAGAAAGCGATAGATGGAGAGATAGAGATAGATAGAGAGATAGATAGAGAGATAGATAGAGAGATAGATAGATAGAAAGCGATAGATGGAGAGAGAAATAGAGATAGATAGAGAGATAGATAGAAAGATAGATAGAAAGATAGATAGATAGAAAGCGATAGATGGAGAGAGAGATAGAGATAGATAGAGAGATAGATAGAGAGATAGATAGAAAGATAGATAGATAGAAAGCGATAGATGGAGAGAGAGATAGAGATAGATAGAGGGATAGATAGAGAGATAGATAGAAAGATAGATAGATAGAAAGCGATAGATGGAGAGAGAGATAGAGAGCTAGATAGAGAGATAGATGGATAGCTAGAAACAGATAGATAGACAGACAGATAGAGAGAGAGAGAGAGAGATAGAGAGAGTGCGAGGTAGAGAGAGATAGATAGAAATAGCGAGGTAGATAGATAGAAAGATAGACAGACAGATAGATAGATAGATAAATAGAAATAGATAGACAGACAGATAGAGATAGTGAGAGAGATAGAGAGAGATCGAGATAGATAGATAGAGAGATAGATAGAAATAGATAGAAAGAGAGATAGATAGAAATAGATAGATAGACAGAGAGATAGATAGAGAAATAGAAAGATAGACAGATAGATAGATAGAAAGATAGATAAATAGAAATCAATAGATAGATAGATAGACAGAGAGATAGATAGATAGAGGGAGAGAGTGAGAGATAGATAGATGGATAGATAGATAGAAATTAATAGATAGATAGATAGAAGGAAAGATAGACAGATAGATGGATAGAAATAAATAAATAGATAGATAGATAGACAGGCATACAGATAAATAGACAGATAGATAGCTGATAGATAGATACTTTCTTAGGGATAGAGAGGTACATAAACATAAAGCAGTGGAGAGTCAACAATACCTAAGAATTGTTTGCGGGAGATTTTGATTGATTTGTAGTAAGATAAAACTAACGGTATATATTGTTAAATTGCATTCACTGTGCTGAGGGTTATAAAGTATAGATTTCATTAAATTCAAGTGCTAATCGCATCCGGGACTGAGCTGCCCACAGAGCAGTTTATCGGAGTATATATTTGAGTACTATCCTCACGCTATTTAGGGAGATCGAGGTTCGGCCACCCTGTAGCTTGAGATCAATAATTGTACTGAGTGGTCTCCTGAAGCCCTGCGTGTTCCTTGTATCAATTCATATAATAACATCTCTAAAACTAAGACTCTGCATTTAGAATCTTAATTCCGAGCTGTTTTCTCTAATTATATTAATTAACAGCTGGGTTAGCTGGAGGGTGTGTTTTAACTTAAGGTGCCGTTCTAGTTTGAGGTGATGTTTTAGTTTCTAGCACTGGGTTAGTTTTAGCCGCCGTACAAGTTTGAGACACTTATCTAGTTTTAGTTGCTGCTACTGTGTCAGTTTGAGGCGGTATTAGTTTGATTTACTGCATTACTTTCAGGTCGTTCCAGGTATTTAGCTTGAGGTGATCAATTATGTTGAGGTGCTGAATTTGTTTGTGGTGCTGCATTAGTTTGAGGTGTTGTATTGGTTTGAGGTGCTGTATTATTCTGATGTGTTGTATTAGTTTGAGGGGCTGTATTAGTTTGAGGTGCTGTATTAGCTTGAGGTGCTGTATTAGTTTGAGGTGCTATATTAGTTCGAGGTGCTGTATTAGTTTGAGGTGCTGTATTAGTTCGAGGTGCTGTATTAGTTTGTGCTGCTGTAATAGTTTGTGGTACTGTATTAGTTTGAGGTGCTGTAATAGTTTGTGGTACTGTATTAGTTTGAGGTGCTGTATTAGTTTGAGGTGCTGTATTAGTTTGAGGTGCTGTATTAGTTTGTGGTGCTGTATTAGTTTGAGGTGCTGTATTAGTTTGTGGTGCTGTAATAGTTTGTGGTACTGTATTAGTTTGAGGTGCTGTAATAGTTTGTGATACTGTATTAGTTTGAGGTGCTGTATTAGTTTGAGGTGCTGTATTAGTTTGTGGTGCTGTAATAGTTTGTGGTACTGTATTAGTTTGAGGTGCTGTAATAGTTTGTGGTACTGTATTAGTTTGAGGTGCTGTAATAGTTTGTGGTGCTATATTAGTTTGAGGTGCTGTATTAGTTTGAGGTGCTGTATTAGTTTGAGGTGTTGTATTAGTTTCTGGTACTGTATTAGTTTGAGGTGCTGTATTAGTTTGAGGTGTTAGATTTTTTCGAGCTATTGTATTAATTTCATATAATGTATCATTTTGAGAATTTTTATTAGGTTGAGGTGAAGCATTAGTTTTAACATCTGTAATAGTTTGAGGGGCTGTATTCGTTTGAGGTGCTGAATTAGTTTTAGGCATTGTATTCGTTTCAGGTTCTGTATAAGGTTGATGTGCTGTATTAGTTTGAGAAGCTACATACATTTGCAATATGTTGTTGTTATCCTTAAGAAGCTATAGTTCCAATTAATGCCTGAACATCCCGTTGTGCGAATGGAGCCTGTTTGTCGGACAGGGCTACATCCAAGGAAGGAGTGTGGTTAGGAGATAAGGGAAGTGATACTCTGGTAACAAGGTCGGGTAATATAAAGAGAAAATGCTGGAAACACTCAGCAGGTCAGGCAGCATCTGTGGAGAGAGAAACAGAGTTAACATTTCCGGTCGATGACCTTCCATTAGAAGGTGGGCAGTTGTGTCACGTAGAAGAGGCGAGGAAAAGATGTAAAAGTGGCCTTTGGAACCGATACTTTAGAATCCGATAAAGGTTTGATCAACTTGTATCTCGAACTCGGAACTATAACGTATTTGAGTTCTCCGGTTAAAATTAGCGAGGGTTTGTCTAAATGCTGTTGTTAATTATAAGTGTAATTATTGCGGGATTAATAACTCTGACATTTAATGTTGCGAACCCTTTCACTGCACTGCGCGTTTTCCAGCTGTGCTCGGAGCGCCGTCCCCTTCAATCCATCGCTCACAGGGACTGTTCCATTCAGCGTTTCTATTCTCTGGCCCTTGGTGAAATTTCATAGATTGAAAGCGACGTGTCTCACCCCAAGCTCGTCACCGACTCGCTAACCGCTGCACAGCGACCACACTCTGCTCCCGTGAGATGGAAGCCCAGGTGCTGTTTCAAGCTCGAGTGCAGTTACAAGCAGAACTCATTCAAAGAAAGTCCAAGTCATTGAGGCGCCTGATTCTTTGCACCTTCCCAAAGTGTTGAGATTCATGTGGGGGTGATTTGGGCACGCCTTTCCCCACATTACAACACTTCAATGGTTATAAAGCGCTTTGGGACGTCCTGAGTTCGTGAAAAGCTCTGTATCAATGCCAGTGTTTTTTTTTGGCAAAAGTTCGAACAGCAAGTTCATAATTCGCGGGCAAAACAAAGGCTCGTCCGGGATTGGAACCCGGGACCTCTCGCAAGTTTCAACCAATAAACCCCGAAACGAGAATCATACCTCTAGACCAACGAGCCAACTGACAGATATTGTTGGAGATAAAAGCTAACCATTGTAAAACCATTTTTTCTGTGTAGTTGTTCTTGATGATCAGAGCACTTGAGACCGAGACAATGACTTTGCCCTTTGGACCTGTCTTCTGAAGCGCCGCCCGGTCCCAGGCCTACAGTTAATGAGCTGCGGTTCAGATATTGGATGGGAGAAAAATTGATAAAGAGGAGGTACTAGAAAGTCTGGCTGTAAACCTTTTGTTTATATTCTCTTCTGGACGCCGGTTAGCTGCCGCTCTCTTTTTCCCATAACATGCTGAAAACCAAGGAGCCGACTGGTTAAAAGTAGTGGAGATAAGAGGTAACTATTGTAAAAACCATTTTGTGTATGTGGCTATTCTTGATGAGCAGAGCACTTGAGACCGAGAGAGTGACTTTGCCTTTTCAACCTGTCTTCTGAAGCGCCGCCCGGGCCCACTCCTACAGTTAATGAGCTGTGGTTGAGATATTGGATGTGATAACAATTGTTAAAGAGGAGGTACCAGGAAAGCTGGCTGTATTTATGTCCATAAGTCACCAGGACCAGATCAAATGCATCCTAGGATGCTCAGGGAAGCACAGGTGGAAATTGGGAAGTTACTGGCCACAACCTTCCAATACTCATTGGATACGGGGGTGGCGCTCGACGTCTGGAGAATTGCAAATGTTACACCCTTGTTCAAAAAGGTGTATAAGGTTCAACCCAGCAACTACAGGCCAGTCAGCTTAACGTCGGTAGTCAGGAAGCTTTTAGACAGGATAATCCTGGACAAAATGACCGGTCACTTGGACAAGTGTGGATGAATTAAGGAAAGTCTGCACGGATTTGTTAAAGGCAAATCGTCTTTTACCAAGTTGATTGAATTTTTTGATGAGGTGAAAGAAATGGTTGATGAGGGAAATGCGGTTGATGTGGTGAACATGGACTTCCAAAAGGCATTTGATAAAGTGCCGCATAACAGGATTGCCAGCAAAGTTGAAGCCCATGGAATAAAAGGGACAGTGGCAGCATGTATGTGAAATAGGCTAAGAGACAGGAAACAGAGTAGTGGTGAACGGTTATTCCTCTGACTGGAGGAAGATGTTCCCCAGGGGTCGGTACTAGGACCACGGCCCATCTTGACATATATTAATTATTTGGAGTTAGGTGTCCAGGGCACAATTTCAAAATTTGCTGATGATACAAAACTTGGAAGTATAGTGAGCAGTGAGGAGTGAAGTGATCGACTCCAAGTGGACATGGACAGGCTGGTGGAATGGGCGGACATGTGGCAGATGAAGTTAAATGCAGAAAACTGTGAAGTGATACATTTTGGTTGGAAGAATGAGGAGAGGCAATATAAATTAAAGGATACATTTCCAAAGTGGGTGCAGGGACAGAGAGAACTGGGGGTATATGTGCACAAATCATTGAAGGTGGCAAGACAGGTTGAGAAATCAGCTTAAAAAGCTTACGGAATCCGGGGCTTTTCAAATAGAGGCATAGAGCACAAAAGCAAGGAAGTTACGATGAACCTTTATAAAACACTTGTTCGGCCACAACTGCAGTATTCATGTTCCAGAAAATGTTATTCTGACAATAACCGGTCCTGTTAAATTGAACAAAAGTTGCACAAGATTCCTGGTGACATAAGCAATGAACATTTTAAACCAGACTCCTGAAATACAATGGGCCTGGAAATTGCGATCGGTGGCTCGCCACCGGCTAACGCCTCGGAATCGAAAAACAAATACGAATTACCTGGTGTCTCCGGAGCTTCGGACTCTTGCCGCCCTGGGCCTGCTTGCGTCCGCCTACATAAAGGCCCACGGATCCCAGGGGCGCACATGGTTCGCAAGCATCTCTGGGGTCACATGGCCCAGGCCAACCAATCAAAAAGGGGGAATCCTATGAGGCTAATGGGGATTCCATTTATGTATGGAATCCTCAAAACCACAATCGAAATCTCCAAATAAAAAACATTTCACACCACGGAAATAAAAATAAATGATCACTTGTTCAAACTTAATGAAATTAATTAAACATTTAAAATACAATTTTTAATTTTATGAAATATAAATTTGAACATTTTAAAGCGGGCCAGAATTTACCTAAACGAATTTAAAATGTATGTATGTTTATATCATTAAAAAAAATATTTTAACATTTATTTTCACCCGTGCACTGGCAAAAGAAGGTCTTACGCCTGCTATTAGGCTGGATAGCTCTTTCGACCAATGTGGACACTAAGAACCGAATGGCCTCCTTTTGTACCGTAAATTTCTCTGATTCTATTACCTGGTGTAAGGGTTTCCTGGGCATTCGCTGGGCAGTAGTTAGCCCAACTCTGCACCAGCAAAAGTGATGTTGCAGCAGATGCGGTGGATCTGTCCAAGCGAAACTTGACAGATCACAAGTTCTGGGCTTTCGGGCGTGCGGAAACCTGGAACTTGCGGGGTGGTTCTGAAGGCGTACGAGAGCCTACGCTGTGCATTCGCTGTCGGAAGCACCGTAAAACCCGGGCCATGGTGTAAAATGAGATATGCATAACAATTCATCACATAGAAAGCACAATACACGTTATTGAAGCATCTTTAGCATTTAATTCATTCTGCAAATTAAGATTATCGGTTAATTAATGCTAATTAAAACATTTGTTCACATTAGATACATGTAAGTAATTTTAACAAGTTAGTTTAAATTAATTAGAGACTGTTACAAAAATTACTTCGCTGATCGGGAATCGAACCCGGGTCGCGGCGGTAAGAGCGCCGAATCCTAACCACTACACTACTAGGGAACACGGAAGTCGAATGCGATAATTGTACATAGAATGGGTCAATCCGTATTGGATACAAATTCATTTTTGATTGTTCACATCTAAAAGCATTTCATGACTCTGCGGCTTACAAATCGAGTTACATGTACCTGAAATATTTTCTCAATTATTGGGGTGCATTTATCTTCATTCGAAACCTCAGTAAAATGCTCCAACCTCGTCTGTTTCCCTCATACCGGCTGTGCAACATCCACAAATCAAATGTAATCTCACACGGCGCGCTGGCCTCTACCAGTTCTATATGTGTATATAGAGAATTAATGACGAAAGGTCATCGACCTAAAGATTACACATACATGTAAAATAATTATAAGCAGCAGAGCCATGAACTTCATTTACATGTAATACAAGTCAGAAACATACTTGTATTTCTATTTCTATAGCATTCTGGACACAACATCGAGTTCAACAATTTCAGGCCATAACCTCTGCTCCTATTTTCTCAGATGGCAGCTGTTGATGATTCTGCCATTCCCATTTACACCTCCTCTGGTCCCATCTCTCCTTCCTTTACTTGTCCCATTGACATCTCCTTTTGCCTCGCACCTTCATCCCTTTTGTCGTTTAATCTCTCCTGCCTTCCACCTTATCACTAATATTGCCTCTTGCTGTTTCCTCCTCTCCCCCATTTGCCTAAAATCTGTTTCATCTCTAACCTTTCCCAGTTCTGACGAAAGGTCATCGATCTGAAACGTTAACTCTGTTTCTCTCTCCACAGATGCTGCCTGACCTGCTGAGTATCTCCAGCATTTTCTGTTTTTATGTCAGATTCCCAGCCTCTGCAGTATTTCGCAATTGCATACTTTACTCCGAATAGACTCAAATGCATTGATAAATATTGTGACGGTGCAATGCAACGTTCCCTAGTGGGGAGGATTCAGCGTTCTCTTGGAGTTTATTCCAGGTCAGGGGAGTAACAGTTTTTACTTCGAGACCTGATTAAAATAAATTACATGACTTTCATGTGGAAAAAAGAATAATTGGTTTAAACATCATTTATTAATCCATAAAGTTATTTTGTAGAAATTCAATCATTTATTTAGCCCTCAGCATGCGATGAACCTTTATCCCTATCTCATTGTATTTTAGGAGCCTTGGTTTAAAATGTTGAGTGTTTATGACACGCACCCAGCCCCAGAATCGCCACTGTGAAAGTAGGAAATTGCTCGAAATACACAACAGGGCGGGCAGCTTGTGAAAAACAATTAAACTTTTGGCGTGTAGAATTTTCATAGAAATGGAACCAGCTTCGTGTGACAATATGAGCTGTGAGTGTGTGTACATGGGTGGCCTGTTTCTGTATCAAGCGAGTGTTTGTGTTCTGATGCGATCCTTTGCATGTCAATGAGTCATAGAGTCTAAGCGGCACAGAAGGAGGCCATTCGGCCCTTCCAGTCCGTGCCGGCTCTCTGTGGAGCAATCCAGTCAGTCCCATTCCCCACGCTCTATCCCCGTAGCGCTGCAAGTTTATTTCCCTCAAGTGCCTATCCAGTCTCCCTTTGTGTGTCAGTTGTACATTTAATTTCTTGACTTTTATCATATGCATCAGGTTATCAATATATAAATATCTGTGTTTGAAAGTGAGATTCTTCTAAATGGATTTTGGGTGTATCAGACATAAAGAGCCAGAACATGCTTTTTGAATGAGACAGATTCCCCCAAATAAATGAATCAATAACACAGATGCATGTAAATCTTGGATAAGTGCCTGAAGGAAATAAAATGTGCTGGGCTACGGGGAGAGGGCGGGGGAGTGGGACTAGCTGAAGGGCTCTTGCAGAGAGCGACACGGGCTGGACGGGCCGAATGGCCTCCCTCTGTGCTGTTACCATTCTCTGATTCTATGATGTAGATCTGTAAGTGATGAAAGGCGACTACAGTGTTTCACCACCACCTCGGAGATGGGCAATAAATGCTGGTCTTGCCAGCGAGACCTACATCCCAGGAACAAATATAAAAAATATATCTAATACTCATTGTTGTGAGTTAACAAATAAGATATTAATTGTCCAGACTGATATGAGCTGTAAAAGAACAGTGACCCCGACGTGATTTGAACACGCAGCCTTCTGATCTGGAGTCAGACGCGCTACCGTTGCGCCACGAGGTCTAGTCAGTTTTTGTTGTGTATTCAAGTTCATATATACAGAAGTATCATACCTGGTTCCTGGTGGTCGAATGACACTCACCCGCTTTCGATTCTCAATCAAAGAATTTATGTTGACACAAGATTTGGGAACAGTAAATTGCAGAAAGATAATTCAAGTCTGTGAGACGAGTAATAATTGCTTTAATCTTGGTTAATAAATCCATTACTTTCTGTTACAGATTTCGGTTACAGACGCTCTTTGCGTGACGTTTGTTCCGCGTTTAATTTTACAAACTGGGTGAGATCGCTGATCGCGGGGAGACAGTGGGAGCTTCAACGGCCCCACTGTCAGGATGTGGAAGGATTGACGTTCGGGGTGTGTGGGGGGACCAGTGACATTTTTTGTAAAGCGCAGCGGGGGAGAAGGACAGAGCATTCAGTGTGGGACAGAAGTTGTTTAAATTGAGGCAACCCATTGCCGATCAGCACAGAGGGAGTTAACTGACTCAGTAGCCCTCTGCTGCTGCTTCAGAGCCGGTGATTTCCACATTGTCGCGGTTATCAAGTTCGAGCCCTGGTGGAAACATATATTTTTTAAACTTGCTGTGGCGAACATCCAGAGGCGAATTTATTCTCCTGTCAAAAGGGCCACAGCGGCTTCTACCTTGTTCTTTAATTGCTCTTTATTTCACTTCACTGAGTTAGATATATTTCTTAAGGCTAAAGAGATCAAGGGATATGGGGAGAAGGCAGGGACAGGGTGCTGAATTTGAATGATCAGCCATGATCTCATTGAATGACGGAGCAGGCTCGAGGGGCCGAATGGCCTACTCCTGCTCCTATCTTCTATGTTTCTATGTTTCTATGAATAGATAACTTTGAGTGAGAGAAAACGGATCCAGAAATGTAATCCATTAATCTGCAGGGTGGCCGTCAGTAAGAAGCCTTTTCTCTCTGGATCAGGTAGCGGATCTGGTTTCAGGCTCAAGATTGCCGGTACTGTCGATAGATTTTTGTTGAGTAAGGGTATTAAGCGTTAAGGAAGCAAAGCGGGTAGAGGGAGTGAAGATACAGACTAGCCCTGATCTAATTCAATGACGGAACAGGCTTGAGGGAATGAATGGCCTCCTCCTGTTCCTATGGAGTCGCTGCAATACAATGTACCCGAGTGCTGGACGGTTTCTGGTGTGTAATGGTTATCGCATTCCGCTAACACACGAAAACTCAATGGTTCGAAAGTGGGTAGAGGCAATTTAATGCCTTTTCTCCATTCAAGTTTACTAAATATGAAAACAGGAATAATTTATATGCTTGTTTAAGTACAAATAAAACACGCATTGTCAGGCGAATTATACCTTTCAAATGGCACCGTTACAGTGAGTGAAGTAATTCTGAATGATATTTCCCATATCGGTCACAGTTTCGATTGCGGTACTTTAAGCAGGGTTTGGGGAAAGTTGGCATGATTTAGGGCATCTCCCCCTCGCGTGTCGCTACATGAAAGAGGTTGAGAATGTGGAAGCAAAACAACACAGATTAATAGGAAAACACAGGGTCAGCGACCGGATTCAAAGTGCAGTTTCAGTCGGGCTGTCTGGGTGTCCTTTCAATTAGAAACAAAGAAAGCGCGTCTCCAAAAATGTCCCACACCGTGTTATGATTCAGGAAACTGAGACAGCGGGTAGAAATAGAGACATAAAAGCAGAGTGATATAGAGAAGAGTAAGAGAGAAGAGGGAAAATACTGTTTCCACGGAGAACTAATGCAGAGACTCCTCTGCTGCGCCTGGAGTGGCCTCCTGCAGCCCGGATACATTAACATCCCAACAGCTCATTAACTGTAGGAGTGGGACCGGACGGCGCTTCAGAAGACAGGTCGAAAAGGCAAAGTCACTGTCTCGTCTCAAGTGCTCTGCTCATCAAGAATAGCCACACACACAAAATGGTTTTAGAATGGTTACCTCTTATCTGCACTAGCGCCAATCAGTTGTCTCTTTGGTCTAGGGGTATGGTTCTCGCTGCTTAAAACTTGCGAGATATCCTGGGTTGAAATCCTGGACGTGCACTACTTTTGTCCGCGGATTTTGAACTTGCAGTTGAAACTATTGCAAAGAAAGACTTGCATTGATACAGCGCTTTTCACGAATTCAGGACAGTCCAAAGCGCTTTACAACCATTGAAGCACCTTTGAAGTGTTGTAATGTGGGGAAAGATGTGCTCAAATTCCCCCCACGTGAATCTTAGCACTTTGGGAAGGAGTTCGGTGCAAAGACTCAGGCTCCTCAATGACGTGGACTTTCTTTGAATGAGTTCTGCTTGTAACTGCACTCGAGCTTGAAACAGCTCCTGGTCCTCCATCTCACGGGAGCAGAGTGTGGTCGCTGTGCAGCGGTTAGCGAGTCGGTGACGAGCTCGGGGGCGAGACACGTCGCTTTCAATCTATGAAATTTCACCAAGGGCCAGAGAATAGAAACGCTGAATGAAACTGTCCCTGTGAGCGATGGATTGAAGGGGACGGCGCTCCGAGCATAGCTGGAGAACGCGTAGTGCAGTAAAAGGGTTCACAACATTAAATGTCAGATTAATTAATCATGCAATAATTAGACTTATAATTAGCAACAGTATTTAGACAAATCCTTGCGAATTTTACCGGAGAACTCAAATACGTTGTAGTTCCGAAATCGATATACAAGTTAATCAAACCTTTATCGGATTCTAAAGTATCTGTTCCAAACGTCACTTTTACATCCTTTCCTCTCCTCTTCTACGCGGCTCCTCAAACTATTACAGCTGTTCAAATGGATGCATCACCTCACCTAATACAAATTCTCAAACTGATACACTATCTCAAATTAATACAACACCTCAAAATAATGTAGCACCTCAAACTAATACAGCACCGCAAACCAATTCAGCTCCTCAAACTAATGCAGCACCTCAAACTAATCGAACACCTCAAACCAATACAGGTCAAACTAATACGGCACATCAAACTAATACAGCTCCTCAAACCAATTCAGCTCCTCAAACTAATGCAGCACCTCAAACTAATCGAACACCTCAAACTAATACAGGTCAAACTAATACGGCACATCAAACTAATACAGCTCCTCAAACCAATTCAGCTCCTCAAACTAATGCAGCACCTCAAACTAATCGAACACCTCAAACTAATACAGGTCAAACTAATACGGCACATCAAATTAATACAACACCTCAAACTAATACAGCACCTCAAACCAATACACCCCAAACTAGTACACCTCAAAATAATACACTACCTCCAACTAATACAAATTCTCAAACTAATACACGATGTCATAATAATACAACTCCTCAAGCTAATACATTGTGTCAAAATAATACAACAGCTAAAAATAATACAGCCCCTCAAACTAATATCGCACCTCAAACTAATGAAAAACCTCAAAATAATAAACCTCAAAATAGTACACTACATCAAACGAATACACAACCTCAAACGAATACAGCAACTCAAACTAATAAAGCACCTCAAACTAATACAGCACCTCAAACTAATACAGCACCTCAAACTAATAAAGCACCTCAAACTAATACAGCACCTCAAACTAATAAAGCACCTCAAACTAATAAAGCACCTCAAACTAATACAGCACCTCAAACTAATACAGCACCTCAAACTAATACAGCACCTCAAACTAATACAGCGCCTCAAACTAATACAGCACCTCAATCTAATACAGCACCTCAAACTAATACAGCACCTCAAACTAATACAGCACCTCAATCTAATACAGCACCTCAAACTAATAAAGCACCTCAAACCAATAAAGCACCTCAAACTAATACAGCACCTCATTCTAATACAGCACCTCAAACGAATACAGCGCCTCAAACTAATACAGCACCTCAAACTAATAGAGCATCTCAAACTAATACAGCACCTCAATCTAATACAGCACCTCAAACGAATACAATGCCTCAAACTAATACAGCGCCTCAAACTAATAGAGCATCTCAAACTAATACAACCCCTCAAACTAATACAGCACCTCAAACTAATACAAGATTCAAGATTCAAGATCATTTTATTGCCATATGTAACTAGTACAATGGAATGCTTACTCCCCACTCACTCCCACAATACAAGCATCTATATATATAAATCGGTCGATCTGTCTGTCATTCTGTCTGTCATTCTGTCATTCTGTCTATCTGTCATTTCCTGTGCATCTGTCGGGCTATGCGCTCGAAAGTTACAGGGCGTAACTACGCGCGCGTTACCTCCAAAGAAAGCTTACGCTTCAGAGACGGTTTTAAGCGTATTTACTTTTCGGTCGGACGAAAATTATTCGCGCCTTATGCAAAAAACCTTCAAAATTAAACTCATTATTTGCTAGCATTGATTGACTGACATCAAGGTTCCACCAATCCTGTTTCGTCACGATTGACCAATCCTACAGTACGGTCCCCTGATGGTTGGCCAATCGGTGTGTGTGTGGTCGGGACTATTCGTTTTCATCTCGGGGAGGGAGCTGCCAGCCAATGTTTCACTACCAGCTCTGTTCAGCTTGCAGCTCAAATGACTTCAGCTTCCAGCTAAAACGACTTTCCAAGTTAGTATCTCTTTTAAAAATAACATAAGATTTACCAAAAACGTTTTATAAGTATTTTCACTTTCATTTTTCAACCTTTTAAAAGGTAGACATACAGGGACACAGACAGGGCCCTAAGCCTACCACTCGATTTAAAATGTTGCCCAGCACCAGATTCACAAAGGGACACAGACAGGGCCCCAAAGCCATAAGTAGTTTCACTTTCATTTTTCAACCTTTTAAAAGGTAGACAGACAGGGACACACACAGGGCCCTAAAGCCTGCCACTCGATTTAAATTGTTGCCCAGCACCAGATTCACAAAGGGACACAGACAGGGCCCCAAAGCCATAAGTAGTTTCACTTTCATTTTTCAACCTTTTAAAAGGTAGACAGACAGGGACACACACAGGGCCCTAAAGCCTACCACTCGAATTAAAATGTTGCCAGCACCAGATTCACAAAGGGACACAGACAGGGCCCCAAAGCCATAAGTAGTTTCACTTTCATTTTTCAACCTTTTAAAAGATAGACAGACAGGGACACACACAGGGCCCTAAAGCCTGCCACTCGAATTAAAATGTTGCCCAGCACCAGATTCACAAAGGGACACAGACAGGGCCCCAAAGCCTGGCACTCGATTTAAACCGCCTGCCCCAAAACAGCCCCGGCAACGCTGGGCTCCCCAGCTAGTATAATATAAAAGCAAAAAAATAAAAACAAGTATAAATAAAAACAATAAGCAAATAAGCAAAAAGTATAGCAATAACAGTCCAAGTTGCAGGATATGATGAATAGTGCAAAAAAGCCTCAATTACCACTGGAAATAATAGTAATGTAAATTGATAAATATATGGTAATATAAGTAAAATATATATATTTACATAAACATATAATTATAATATATGGGGCAGTGCGATTAGCAGTTCAGTAGGTGCAATGCCTGTGGATAGAAACTGTTCTTAAACCTGCTGGTCCTGGCTCGGATGCTGCGGTACCGACGTCCAGACCACAGGAGGGTGAACAGTTTGTGCCCAGGGTGATTGGGGTCCTGGATGATGGAGCGGGCCTTGTTCCGGCACCTGGTCTGGAAGATCTCCTCGATGGACGGAAGTGCGCACCCGATGATCTTTTCTGCCGTATTCACAACTCTCTGGATGGCTTTCTTGTTCTGTGCAGTGGTGTTACCATACCACACATTGACACCACTCGTCAAGGACACTCTCTATGGTGCCACAGTAAATGTTCACAAGCCACTGTGTGCTTATGCTGCATTTCCTCAGGCACCGTAGAGGGTAAAGGCGCTGGTGTGCCTTCTTCAGCATAGCCTCAGTATTATGGTTCCAGGCCAGGTCATCAGAGATCTGCCGACCCAGGAATCGGAAGCAACTGACGACTCCCACTGGTGTCCCGTCTATGCTGATGGGGCGATGGTTCCCTTGGTGGCTTCTGAAGTCCACGATCAGCTCCTTAGTTTTTCCAACGTTCAGGGCAAGGTTGTTGTCATTGCACCATCTCATCAGCTGGACTATCTCATCTCTGTACTCCATCTCGTCATCGTTGCTTATCAGGCCAATTACTGTGGTGTCGTCAGCAAACTTGATAATCCGATTATCGCTGTGTATGGCTGTACAGTCATGTGTAAACAGAGAGTACAGCCAAGGACTGAGGCAGCAGCCTTGTGGCGCTCCGGTGTTGAGAACCAGAGTGGATGAGGTGTTGTTCGCTATTTTCACCACTTGAGGCCTACCAGTCAAGAAATCCAGAATCCAAATGCAGATGGGGGTGCCCAGGCCTAGGCCCCTCAGTTTCAGGACCAACTTGGAGGGCATAATAGTATTAAATGCAGAACTGTAGTCAATGAACAACAGTCTGACGTAAGTGTCCCTCCTGTCTAGGTGTTCCAGGGCAGTGTGTAGAGTTAGGGAGATGGCATCGTCTACAGACCTGTTCGCCCTATATGCGAACTGGAACGGGTCCAAGGAATCGGATATGACGCTGCTTATGTGTGTCATGACCAGCTTTTCCAGGCACTTCATGGCTATGGATGTCAGAGCCACGGGACGATAGTCATTGAGGCCTGTTACCTTGGTCTTCTTAGGTAACGGCACAATGGTTGTCTCCTTGAAGCACACTGGTACAACAGACTGCTGCAATGAGATGTTAAAAATGTCCGTGAACACAGGAGCCAGCTGGTCTGCGCAGGTCTTGAAGATATGGGGTGAAACCCCGTCTGGGCTGGCAGCCTTCCGTGCTTTCACCCTCCTGAAGGTTCTCCGGAACTCGGATTCAGTCAGCTGTAATGTGTAATGTACAACACCTCAAACTAATACAGCGCCTCAAACTAATACAGCGCAGCAAACTAATGCAGCACAGCAAAGTAATACAGCACCTCAAACTAATACAGCACCTCAAACTAATACAACACCTCAAACTAATACAGCGGCTCAAACTAATACAGCACATAAAATTAATACAGCACCTCAAACTAATACATCGCATCAAACTAATATAGCACCTCAAATCATAGAAAGACAGAGGATAGGAGCAGGAGTAAGCCATTCGGCCCCTCGAGCCTGTTCTACCATTCAATGAGATCATGGCTGATCATACAAATTCAGTAACCTGTCCCGGCCTTCTCCCCATATCCCTTGATCCCTTTAGCCTTAAGAAATATATCTAACTCCGTCTTGAATATATTTAATAAATTGACCTCAACTGTCTTCTGTGGTAGAGAATTCCACAGGTTCACCACTCTCTGGGTGAAGAAGTTCCTCCTAATCTCTGTCCTAAATGGCTTACCCCTTATCCTTAGACTGTGACCCCTGGTTCTGGACTCCCTCGCCATCGGGAACATCCATCCTGCATCTAGTCTGTCTAGTCCTGTTAGAATTTTATAAGTTTCAATGAGATCCCCTCTCATTCTTCTAAACTCCAGCGAGTATAAGCCCAATCGACCCAATCTCTCCTCATACGTCATTCAATTAGATCAGAGCTGATCTGTTCTTCACTCCATCTACCCGCTTTGGTTCCGTAACCTTGAATACCCTTACCCAACAAAAATCTATCGCCAGTATCGGCAATCTTGAGCCTGAAGCCATCTCCTCGCCCGGATCCAGACAGAAAAGGTTTCTTACTGACTGCCACCCTGCAGATTAATGGATTATATTTCTGAACTTCAGCGATTCGGAGATTCCAGTGCTTAAAAGTGAACAAAAGATGAAATGGGTCTCACTGTGGATCAGCTTTCTCTCACTCGAAGTTATCTATTCAGTGAAGTGAAATAAAGAACAATTAAAGAACAAGGGAGAAGCCGCTGTGGCCCTTTTGACAGGAGAATAAATTCGCCTCTGATTGTTCGCCAAACCTCGAACGTGACAACCGCGACACTGTGGACACCCCCGGCTCTATAGCAGCAGCAGAGGGGACCTGACTCAGTGAACTCCCTCTGTGCTGATCGGCAATGTGTTGCCTCACTTTAAACAACTTCTGTCCCACACTGAAAGTTCTCAGTCCTTCTTCTCCGCTGCCCTTTACAAAAAATGTCACTGATTCCCCCCGCACACCCCTAACGTGTTCTCTTCCGCACCCACACAGTGGGGCCGCTCAGACGCCCCTTGCCTCATCACGATCAGCGATGTCACCCAGTTTGTAATATTAAACCCGGAACAAGTGCCCCGCAAAGAGAGTCAGTAACCTAAATCTGTAACAGAAAGTACTGGGTTTATTAACGGTGATTCAAGCAATTATTACTCGTCTCACAGGTTTGAATTATTTTTATACAGTGCTTTATACAATCTTTTGTCACGCTGAATTCCTTGATTAAGAATCGTAACCGGATGCGTTCCAGTCGACCACCAGGGTCCAGCTATGATGCCTGTATATATATAAGATATAATATATATATCAACCTGAATATGACTAGGAAGCTGTCCAGACCTCATGTCGCAACGGTAGTGCACCGGACTGCTAGATCCTGAAGTTGCGTGTTCAAATGATGTCGTGGGTCACGGTTCCTTTACAGCTCATATGAGTCTGGATAATTAATATATTAATTGTTATCTCACAACAATGATAACTTGTATTAGATGCGTTTTTTATGTTGGCTCAAGGGATGTAGGTCTCGCTGGCAAGGCCAGCATTTATTGCCCATCCCTGGGGTGGTGGTGAGACACTGTAGTCGCCTTTCACCACTTACAGATCTACATCATAGAATCATAGAATGGTTCCAGCACAGAAGGAGGCCATTCGGCCCGTCCAGCCCGTGCCGGCTCTCTGCAAGAGCCCTTCAGCTAGTCCCACTCCCCCGCCCTTTCCCCGTAGGCCTGCACACTTTATTCCTTCAGTTACATATCCAATATTTACATGTATCGGTATTATTTATTCATTTATTTGGGTGAATCTGTCTCATTGAAAAATAGGTTCTGGCTATTTATTTCTGTCTTACTTTTAAATTACACGCAAATGACTTTATACAGAACACCGATACACACAAATACATTGATCAATAACACACAGATACATTCACATTTATTCATCAGCAACGCAATGATACACCCAAAATCCATTTAGAAGAATCACAGTTTCAAACACAGATATTTATATATTAATATCCTGAAGAATGTTATAAAAAAAAAGAAAATAAATCTACAACTGACTCCAGTATTTTTACATGTATGTGTAACCTTTACGTCGATGACCTTTCACCATTAATTCTCTATATACATATCTAGAACTGGAAGATGCCAGTGCACGGTATGAGACTGTGGTTGTTGTACAGCCGGTCTGAGGGAAATAGAAGAGGTTCGAGCACTTTAATGAGGTTTCCAATGAAGATAGATGCACCCCAATAAATGACAAAATATTTCAGATACAATGTAAATAGATCTGTAAGCCGCAGAGTCATGAAATGCTTTACATGTAAACACGCAAAATTAATTTGTATCCAATACAGATTGACTCATTCTAATTACGATTATTGCGTCACTTTACTTCAGTGTTCCCTGGTAGTCTCGTGATCAGGATTCGGCACTCTTACTGCCCGGGTTCAATTCCCGGTCAGGGATGTCATTTTTATAACAGTTTTTTATTAAATTAAACTAATTTTGTTTCAACTCTAACAGGCATCTAACGTGGAAAATTGTTTTAATTATTATTAATTAACCGATAATCTTAATTTATAGAATGACATAAATGCTAATGATACTTCAATAACATATATTATGCTTTCAATGTGATGAACTGTTATGCAGATCTCATTTTACACCATGGCCCGGATTTTACGGTGCTTCCGACAGCGAATGCACAGCATAGGCTATTGTGCGCCTTCAGAACGACTACACAAGTGCCAGGTATCCGCACGCCCAGAAATTGCGGTCTGTCAAGTTTCGCTTGGACACATCCACCGCATCCGCTGCAACATCACTTTTGCTGTCACAGAGTTGGGCTAACTACTGCCCAGCGAATGCCCACGAAACCCTTACACCTGGTAATAGCAGGCGAAAGGCCTTCTTTTACCATTGTAAGGGTTAAAATCAATATTAAAATTCGTTTAGGTAAATTTTATTAAGTTTTAAAATGTTACATTTATATTTCAAAACATTCAATTTGAATTTTAAATCATAGATTCATAGAATCAAAGATTGATACGGCAAAGAAGGAGGCCATGCAGCCCATTGAGTCTGCACTGGCACTTTGAAAGAGCTCTTCAAATAGTCCCACTCCCCTGCTTTTCCCCATAGTCCTGCAAATTTCTCCTTTACAATTATTTATTCAATTCTCTTTTGAAAGTTACTATTGCATCTGCTCCACCGCCCTTTCAGGCAGCGCATTCCCGATCACAACAACTGGCTGCGGTAAAAAAAAACTCCTCATCTCCCCTCTGGTAATTTTGCCGGTTAGGTTCAATCGGTGTCCTCCAGTTACCGACCCTCCTGCCACTGGAAACAGATTCTCCTTATTTACTCTTATCATAACATCTTGTAAATTTAAAAACCTCGATTAAATTTCCTCTTAACCTTCTGCAGATAACAATTGCAGCTTCTCAGTCTCTCAAAATAACTGAAACAGCGATTTACTTGTACTTCTTGCAATTTAATATACTGTATTCACTGCTCACGATGCGGTCTCCTCTACATTGGGGAGACCAAACGCAGATTGGGCGACCACTTTGCGGAACACCTCCACTCAGTCCGTACGGGTGACCCTGAGCTTCCGGTCGCCTGTCACTTTAATTCACCGCTTCATTCCCACTCTGATCTCTCTGCCATTGGGCTATTGCATTGTTCCAATGACGCTCAACGTAAGCTCGAGGAACAGCACCTCATCTTTCGATTGGGCACTTTGCAGCCTGCCGGACTCAACATTGAGTTCAACAATTTCACATAATTATCCCTGCCCCCATTTTTCATGCAGTATGATTTTTGCCATTCCCATTTGCAACATTTTATCTTTCCTGCCTCTTACAAAAGTACAGGATGTTCTTTCTATTTCTTCGTCCCCTCCTAACCCCGCCCCCTGTCTCTGCACCTGCTCAATATCTGTTACATCTCCAGCTTTTTCCAGTTCTGATGAAGGGCCCCAGGCCTGAACCGTTAACGCTGTTTCTCTCTCCACGGATGCTGCCTGGCCTGCTGAGTATTTCCAGCATTTTCTGTTGTTATTTCAGACTTCCAGCATCCGCAGTATTTTGCAATTATATTGAAGTCAACTCATCCCTGGGACCACTCTCTCTTTGTGCGTGCCTCTCTTTCTTACTCTCTATCTGTCTCTCTCTCTTTGTCTCTGCCTCTCTCTTTGTCCCTGTCTCTCTCTCTGTCTGTCTGTCTCTTTCTCACTCTGTTCACAGGTCCATTCTAGTTCTGATCAAACACTGCATTTTTTAGTTCCTCGTTAGTATAGTGGTGAGTATCCCCGCCTGTCACGCGGGAGACCGGGGTTCAATTCCCCGACGGGGGGTTTTTTTTTCAACAACCCCAATTTTTTAACTTCTTCCCAGCTCCTTGAAATGCTCCTTGGAAAAATTGAACTGGAAAAGTTCAAGTGAAATAATTTTAAAAGATTTACTGGCATATGAATAACTGTATAAAAACTTCCTGCACCTGTTCCTCGTTGGAATCGTGCTCTCCCTCTATTTCCCTCTCACTGTTGTGTGGGGCAGAGAGGAGTCATAACGGCACAGAATGAGACCATTGAATGCTTAATTAAATTCATTTATTTTGAACATGTGACCAATTATTCTTACTTCCGTGGTGTGAAATGTTATTTATTTGGAGATTTCTATTATGCTTATGGGATTCCGTACATACAGCATCCTAGGAATCCCCTGTGTGATTGGTTGGCCTGGCCAACGGATGCTGCCGAACCGTGAGCGCCAATGGTATCCGTGGGCCTTTATGCAGGCGTACGCCAGCAGGCCCAAGACCGCAAGAGTGCGAAGCTCCGGAGACACCAGTTAATTGGGATTTGTTTCTCAGTTCGAAGGCGTAAGCCGGCGACAAACCTCCGATCGCAATTTCAAGGCCCATCGTATTTTAGGAGGCGGGTTTAAAATGTTCATTACTTACGACATCAGGAATCTGGGACAAATTTTGTTCAATATAACCGGACCGGTTATTGCAGAGAATAAAAATGTTCCACTCGAACATATCCACCCGGGTTCGATTTGGGAACTGTTCTTGTAGGAAGCGAACATGATAGTCGCTGCACTGCGGAAACCGACGCGTTAGTGTCCACGGAAAAGCGAATCAGCAGCGAACATAAAATCTCATGTTGATCATTTTCAGATTCAATGCAGTCAGCCATTAAATAAAGTGAAATAATTTTACAGTGAAAAGATTTGGAAGTGTTACTCGCATCTGTGCCTTTAATTAAAGTTTGTGGCGTCTGACTCCCGTTCATGTCTTTGAATAAGAAAGAGAGGCTTGACGTTGACCAAACTGCACTGTGCCTGATGTTTGTGAACTCATCCTTTATATTGAGCGGTTTCTCATCCTTTGATCGGCGTCAGGTTTAGCTCAGCGGTAACTTCGCAGCCTTAATTTAATTGTATGTTCGAACTCTTTCTCACAACGGGCGCTGTATGGTGATTTTATTGTCATATTCAATCCCCTTCTTCTACACCGAAACAAATTGTAGCCGTGACTTTAAACCTATGCTGCGTGATTCATAGCGATCACCTTTAAATGATTCAAAAAACCAGTCCTTTCACCTCCGCCACACGGTTTCGATTCCTGGTCAGGAAAGTGGCTTTTATAACACAGTTTTTAAATCACAACCTGATGAAATTGAGTACATTCAGCTGATTTGAGAAAATTAGAATTGTATAAATTACCATTACTTACCCCATAACTTTCATTTGCAGAACGAAAGAATTAATAGCTTTGCACCATTTAAGAATATTCTGTTTGTCTATTCTTCCTACCAAAGTGAATAACCTCACATTTCCCTACATTATATTCCATCTGCCACCTTATTGCCCGCCTACTCACTTAATCTGTCTATATCCCATTATAGGCTCTTTGTGTCCTCCTCACAGCTTACTTTCCCACCTAGCTTTGTATCATCAGAAAACTTGGATACATTACACTCTGTCCCTTCATCTAAGTCAGTAATATAGACTGTAAATAGCTGAAGCATGCGTACTTGATCCTTGCGGCACCCCACTAGTTACAGCCTGCCAATCTGAAAATCACCCGATAATTCCTGCTCTCTATTTTCTGTCCGTTAACCAATCCTCTATTCTTGCTAATACATTACCTCCAGTCCCATGAGCCCTTATCTTGTGTAACAAGCTTTAACGTGTTTCCTTATCGAATGGCTTTTGGAAATCCAAATATGCTGCCTCCACTGGTTCCCCTTATAGTTCCAATGAATGCCTGAAGCAGAACATCCCGTTGTGCGAATGGAGCCTGTTTGTCGGACAATGCTACATGTAAGGAAGGAGTGTGGTAAGGAGATAAGGGAAGTGATACTCTGGTAACAAGGTCGGGTAATAAAAATAGAAAGTGCTCGAAACATTCAACAGGTCAGGCAGCAGCTGTGGAGAGAGAAGCAGATTTAACGTTTCCGGTCGAAAACCTTCCATCAGAAGGTGGGCAGTTGTGTTAGGTTACACTATTAAACGTGCAAATTGTCACGTAGTAGAGGTAAGGAAAAGATATCAAAAGTTTGGAACAGATACTTTAGAATTCGATAAAGGTTTGATTAACTTGTATATCGAACTCGGAACTATAACGTGTTGGAGTTCCTCGGCTAAAATTCGCAAAGATTTGTTTAAGAGCTGTTGTTAATTATATGTCTAATTATTGCGGGATTAATAAATCTGACATTTAATGCTGCGAACACTTTTGCTGCACTGCGCGTTCTCCAGCTGTGCTCGGAGCGCCGTCCCCTTCAATCCATCGCTCACAGGGATTGTTCCATTCAGCACTTCTTTTCTCTGGGCCTTGGTGAAATTTCATAGATTGAAAGCGACGCCTCTCAACCCCAAGCTCGTCACCGACTTGCTAACCGCTGCACAGCGACCACACTCTGCTCCCGTGAGATGGAGGCCCAGGAGCTGTTTCAAGCTCGAGTGCAGTTACAAGCTAGAACTCATTCAAAGAAAGTTCACATCATTGAGGCGCCTGAGTCTTTGCACCGAACTCCTTCCCAAAGAGTTGAGATTCATGTGGGGGTGATTTGGGCACATCTTTCCCCACATTACAACACTTCAAAGGGACTTCCATGGGCTTAAAGCGCTTTGGGACGTCCTGAGTTCGTGAAAAGCTCTGTATCAAAGCCAATGGTTTTTTTTGCAAAAGTTCGAACAGCAAGTTCATAATTCGCGGGCAAAATAACGGCTCGTCCGGGATCCCTCGCAAGTTTCAACCAATAACCCCGAAGCGAGAATCATACCAACGAGCCAACTGATAAATTTGACTGGAGATAAGAGGTAAGCATTGTAAAACCATTTTGTTTGTGTGGTTGTTCTTGATGAGCACTTAAGACCGAAACAGTGACTTTGTCTTTTCGAACTGTCTACTGAAGCGCCGCCCGGGCCCACTGCTACAGTTAATGAGCTGTAGTTGAATATTGGATGGGATAAAAATTGATAAAGAGGAGGTACTAGAAAGCTGGCTGTACCAGGACCAGTTGAAATGCATCCTAGGATGCGGAGGGGAGTAAAGGTGGGAATTACGGAGGTGCTGACCATAATCTTCCAATAATCATTGGATATGGGGTGGTGCCAGACGTCTGGAGAATCGCAAATGTTACACCCTTGTTGAAAAAAGTGTATAAGGCTCAACCCAGCAACTACACGCCAGTCAGCTTAACGTCGGTAGTGAGGAAGCTTTTAGAAAGGGTAACCCTGCACAAAATGACCAGTCACTTGGACAAGTGTGGATTAATTAAGGAAAGTCTGCTCGGATTTGTTAAACGCAAATCGTCTTTTCCCAACTTGATTGCATTTTTTGATGAGGTGAAAGAGAGGGTTGATGAGGGAAATGCAGTTGATGTGGTGGACATGGACTTCCAAAAGGCATTTGATAAAGTGCCACGTAACAGGCTTGCCAGCAAAGCTGAAGCCCATGGAATAAAAGGGACAGTGGCAGCATGGATGTCAAATTGGCTAAGTGACAGGAAACAGAGAGTAGTGCTAAACTGTTGTTTCTCTGAATGGAGGAAGGTACACAGTGGTGTTCCCCAGGGGTCGGTACTAGGACTACGGCCCTTCTTGACATATATTAATTATTTGGAGTTAGGTGTCCAGGGCACAATTTCAAAATTTGCAGATGATACAAAACTTGGAAGTATAGTGAGCAGTGAGGAGTATAGTGATAGACTTCAAGAGGACATGGATAGGCTGGTGGAATGGGCGGACATGTGGCAGATGAAGTTAAAAACAGAAAAGTGCGAATTGATACATTATGGTCGGAAGAATGATGAGAGGCAATATAAACTAAAGGATACATTTCCAAAGTGGTTGCAGGAACAGAGATACCTGGGGGTGTATGTACACAAATCGTTCAATGTGGCAGGACAGGCTGAGAAATCAGTTTAAAAAGCTTACAGAATCCGGGGCTTTATAAATAAAGGCGCAGAGTACAAAAGCAAGGAAGTTATGATGAACCTTTATAAAACACTGGTTCGGCCACAACTGCAGAAATTATGTGTTTCAGAAAATTTTATCCTGTGCAATAACTGGTCCCATTAAATTAAACAAAAGTTGCCCCAGATTCCTGGTGACATAAGCAACGAACATTTTAAACCAGACTCCTGAAATACAATCGGCCTGGAAAAAGCGATCGGAAACTCGCCGCTGGCTAACGCCTCCGAATCAAAAAACCAATACGACTTACCTGGTGTCTCCAGAGCTTCGGACTCTTGCTGCCCTGGGCCTGCTGGCATACGCCTGCATAAAGGCCGATGGATCCCAGGGGCGCACACGGTTCGCAAGCCTGGGTGTCCTTGTGCACCAGTCGCTGAAGGTAAGCATGCAGGTGCAGCAGGCGGTTAAGAAGGCAAATGGTATGTTGGCCTTCGTAGCGAGAGGATTCGAGTACAGGAGCAAGGATGCCTTGCTGCAGTTGTACAGGGCCTTGGTGAGACCACATCTTGAGTATTGTGTGCAGTTTTGGTCGCCTTATCTGAGGAAGGATGTTCTTGCCATGGAAGGAGTTCAGCGAATATTCACCAGGCTGATACGTGGGATGGCAGGAATGACATCTGAGGAGAGATTGGGACGATTGGGCTCGTACTCGCTGGAGTTTAGAAGAATGAGAGGGGATCTCATTGAAACTTATAAAATTCTGACAGTACTGGAAAGACTAGATGCAGGAAGGATGTTCCTGATGGTCGGGGACTCCAGAACCAGGGGTCACAGTCTAAGGATAAGGGGTAGGCCATTTAGGACAGACATGAGGAGGAATTTCTTCACCCAGAGAGTGGTGACCCTGTGGAATTCTCCACCACAGAAGGCAGTAGAAGCCAATTCATTAAATATATTCAAGAAGGAGTTGGATATATTTCTTAAGGCTAAAGGGATCCAGGTGTATGGGGAGAAAGCAGTGACCGGGTACTGAAATTGGATGATCAGCCATGACCGCATTGAATACCGGAGCAGGCTCGAGGGGCTGAATGGCCTACTCCTGCTCCTATCTTCTATGTTTCCATGTTTCATCCCTGGGATCACATGGGGCAGGTCAACCAATCAAATAGGGGGATTCCTATGAAGCGAATTGGGATTCCATTAATGTACGGAATCCCCATAAGCATATTAGAAATCTCCAAATAAAGAACATTTCACACCACGGAAATAAAAATAAATGGTCACTTGTTCAAACGTAATGAAATTAATTAAAGATTTAAAATATAATTGAAGTATATGAAATATAAATTTGAACATTTTAAAGCAGGCCAGAATTTACCTAAAGTAATTTTAAATGTATGTGTTATATCATTAAAAAAAATGTTTTAATCAACCGACAAAAAATTGTGTTGCACAATGAAGGAATTGCTAACATGTTTGCTGGGTGACAGTCAAACTCTAATAACCTTTTTATAGAATCAGAGATTTATGACAGACGCCGATCATTCAGTCCAGTGTTATCGTAGTGTAGGGGTTATCACGTTCGCCTAACACGCGAAAACTCCCCGGTTCGAAAGCGAGCAGAGACATTTTGTAAATCGTGTTCATTTAAATAGTAGAAAAAATGGAACAATTCGCATTTCTAATGCAATGTAACAAAATCCTGTTACATTTGTGTTTCTCTGTACAGTTCTGCACTCACTCAAAGCACTACAGTGTCGCTCGCTCACTCCCGTTTCCAGCTCTGACCGTGCAGACAGCCCCTCTCAAAGCTGCACATTCCGGCTGCTTTCAGTTGAATTGTGAAAGATTATTCAAGGATCCTGCAGCTTTACCTCGGTTCACAACAGCAGATCTATGCCGCGTTTCTGCAAACTACGAACCATGTTTTCCAGAATTCCAAGGTGTATAAGGAAATCAACCATTAAAAACCCTTTCATTAACCACAGGAGTTCAGGAAATTTTCTATGATTCTATAAAATGTTATTAAAGTTTGTCTGTCATCCGGTATACATGTTAGCAATTCCTGCAGTGCGCAACAAAATGTTGTGGGTTGATTAATGATAATAGAAACAATTATGAAGTGTCTCACAGACTTCAATGATCCCTTAATACCGTTGGTTAATTAAATCTATCAATCGCAGGTTAAAATGAGCAATTCATGTTGCATCTTTGAAAGAGATATCCAATCAGTCCCACTCCGCTGCTCTTCCCCCATAGCCCTGCTGACACTCCTGCCAGTGGAAACTGTTTCCCCCATAATTTTGATCACCTCTATTAAATCTCCCCTGACCAGTGATTAATGGAGTTCAACGCGGGCAAGTATCAGATCATCCACTTGGTGCCTAGCAAAGATCGGTCAGTGTGTGGTCTGAAAACATCATGCGAGAGAATAGGTTTTTTTTCTGTGAAATAGCCGGTCCCGTTAAATTTAACAAATGTTGCCCCAGATCGCTGCTCTCTCAAGCAATGAACATTTTAAACCATTCTCCTAAAATGCAATGTGTAAAATGAGATATGGGTTAACAGTTCAGGAGATGCAAAGAGCAAAATAAATGAATGAAGTTTCGACTGTCCCTCAGTAACCATATTATCATGTCTTTCATTCTGCAAAATAAAGTTACCGGTTAATTAATGGTGATTAAAGCAGTTCTTATTTATTCACATTACATGCATGTAATTAATTTAATAAAATTACATCGCATTCATGAATAAAAAACGGTGATACCAAAATTTCTTCCCTAACTGGGAATCGAACCCATCTCGCAGCGCTGATAGGAATACGTTATTGAATAATTTTATGATGCCCTCGAAAAATGTCACACTGCTAAATTAAAATCACTGCTATAATGTGTTTCATTGTTGAAGAAGGGGATTGAAAATGACAATAAAAAGCCCAGACTGCGCCCGCAGTGAGACAGAGTTCGAATTTAGAAAGAAGTTGGTGCTTTGAAGTAACCGCTGAGCGAAAGCTGACACCGGTTAAAGAACGAGAAGCCGCTCAATATAAAGGATGAGCTCACAAACACCAGGCGCAGTGCAGTCTGGTCAACGACAAGCCCCTCCTTCCTTATTCAGAGACATGAACGGGAGTCAGACGCCACAAACTTTAATTAAAAGCACAAATACGAGTAACACTTACTTCCAAATCTTCACTGTTAAAATGATATCACTTTTTTCCAATTCGGGCTGCGTAGAATCTGAAAATCAGCACCATGGGATTTGATGTTCACTGCTGATTCTATTTTCCTGTTCAATATGACAAAAGTTGGCCCAGATTCCTGGTGTCATCAGCAATGAGCACTGTAACCCAGACTCCTAAAGCTCAGTGTGTAAAATGAGATATGGGTAACAGTTAACATGCAAAGCAAAAATAAAGTGATTGAAGTATCGACTCTCGCTCAGTTATCATTTCTTTCATTGGGCAAAAGAACATTATCGGTTAATTAATTATGCTTTGCCGTGAAAGCAACATAAAAGTTGAACAAAAATAATTCTCCCAACATGGGGCTCGAACCCACGACCCTGCAATTAAGAGTCCCGACCGACTGAGCTAGCCGGGCTGGAGAAGCTGATACGTTCTTGTCTTTGATTGAAGCCAGGCGCCTAGTGGCTCGGCCCCAGGGTAAACCACGAACCAGGTTCTCCTTAATTCCAAGGTGTGTAAGGAAATCAAGCATCAAAAGCCCTTTCATTAACCACAGGCGTTCAGGCAATTTTCTGATCGCAAAGCGCTTTCTCACCTTGTCAATATCTCTCGTCTATTTGCCGGTGTTTCCCGATTCTGCCTGTCTCTCTGGCTCTGTTTATTCTGTGTGGCCACCTGCAGGTTGATTTTGAGCGAATACCTGTGCTTGTGTTTGTCACATTAAATAAATGAGGAATTGTGGCGCTTCTCTCCCTGACACTGGGGAAAGAGTGAGACAGTTTTTGGAGCAAGTGTCTGGTTATTGTGAAACGGCAAAGAAAACATCAAATCCAGAATTATGCGGAAAAACAGCGACCGCGACGTGATTTAAACACGCAGCCGTCTGATCTGGAGTCAGACGCGCCACCGTTGCGCCACCAGATCCTACACTATCAACCGCGCTGTTTTTATATACACACGTTCCACAAACACTGTTTCATTCCTCCTGCCTTCTCCTGATTCCTCATTGTCATGCACAGAAGCGCCTGATGCCCTCATTTGTTTAACGTCACAAGCAGACACAAACACAGGTATTCCTTCAAACTCAACCGGCAGGTGGCCACAGACACAATAAACAGAGCCAGAGAGAAAGACAGAATCGGGAATCTCCGGGAAATAGACAAGAGATATTGACAAGGACTGAAGCGCTTTGCGATCAGAAAATTGCCTGAACCCCTGTGGTTAATGAAAGGGATTTTGCTGCTTGAGTTCCTTATACGCCTTGTGATTCTGGCGAACATGTTTCGTAGTTTGCAGAAACGCGGCTCAGACATGCTGTTATGACCGGGCCGCAGCCAGCAGGTTCCTGACTGCAATCAGCGACAAAGAAATGCACTTTTAACAGGCCCGGCTAGCTTAGTCGGTAGAGCATGCGACCTTTTAATCTCAGGGTCGTGGGTTCGAACCCTACGGTAGGCGGTATTTATTTTGTTAAACTTTTATGTTGCTTTCAAAGCGTCATTAATTGAGCGATAACCTTGTTTTGCACAATGAAAGAAATGCGAACTGAGAAAATACTGCAGATGCTGGAAATCTGAATTGAAACAGAAAATGCTGGAGACACTCAGCAGGTCAGGCAGCTTCTGCGAAGAGCGAAACAGAGTTAAAGTTTCAGGTCGATAACCTTTCGTCAGAACTGGAAAAAAGGGGTAATGGAACAGATTTTTAAGCAAGTGTAGGGGATTCTATGAGATCATGGCTGATCTCCTGCCTCAATTCCATTCACCGGCCCTATCGCCACATCCCTTGATGCCCTTACCAGTCAGGAATCTACCGACTTCTGTTTTGAACATACCCAATGACTGAGCCTCCACAGCCCTCTGGGGTACAGAATTCCAAAGATTCACCACCATCTGTGTGAAGAAATTTCTTCTCCTCTCAGTCCTGAATGGCCTAACCTTTATCCTGAGGCTGTGGCCCCTGGTTCTAGACTCCCCAGCCAAGGGAAACATTCTCCCAGCATCCAACCGATCAAACCCTGTAATAATTTTGCATGTTTAATGAGATCCCCTCTCATTGTTCCGAATTCAAGAGATTGCAGGCCTAGTTTACTCAATCTCTTCTCATACGAGGTCAGTGACAGTCTTGCAAATGGTGACTTGATATTCGGTAGTGGGGTCATGGTCCAGGCGGAGGTAGGAGGAGGTGTTGGAGAGTTGGCGTACAGCTTCCACTAGGTAGAGGTCGGTTCGCCAAACAGCAACAGCACCACCCTTGTCAGCAGGTTTTGTGCTTTGCATGTTAACTGTTAACTGTTACCCATATCTCATTTTACACAATATATGGGCTATTCCAGCTCCTAATTCTTTTGTTCTTAGTTGTTATTTCCTCACACAGGAGAGCAATCTCGCCCCTGGACAAGCAGAAGGAGCAAGATCCAACAAAACGATTCCGCAAACGTGATAACTGCTACACTGTGGCACCGTCTCCACTTTCAGTACCAGGTCAGATGGAAATGTTAAAATTTTTTGAGGATGTAACTGGTGGAATATATAAGGGAGAACCAGTGGATGTGGTGTATTTGGACTTTCAGAAGGCTTTCGATAAGGTCCCACATAAGAGATTGGCGTGCAAAGTTAAAGCACATGGGATCGGGGGTAAGGTACTGACTTGGAGAGAGAACTGGTTGGCAGACAGGAAGCAAAGAGTATGTCTAAACGGGTCTTTTTCCAAGTGGCAGGCAGTTACTAGAGGGGTAGGGCAGGGATAAATGCTAGGACCCCAGCTACTCACAATATATATTAATGATCTAGAAGGTTGAACTAGATGTAATAACTACAAGTTTGCAGACGACACAAAGCTGGGTGGGCATGTGTGCTGTGAGGAGAATGCAGAGAAACTCCAGTATGATATGGACAGATTAGGTGATTTAGCAGAAGCATGGCAGATGCAGTATAATGTGGATAAATGTGAGGTTATCAACTTTGGTGGCAAAAACAGGAAGACAGCTTATTATCAGAATGTCAATAGATTGGGAAAAGGGGAACTGCAATGAGACCTGGGTGCCCGTGTGCACCAATCGCTGAAGGTAAGCATGCAGGTGCAGCAGGTGGTTAAGAAGGCAAAGGATGGCCTTTATAGTGAGAGGTTTCGAGTACAGGAGCAAGGATGTCTTGCTGCAGTTGTACAAGGCCTTGGTGAGACCATACCTTGAGTATTGTGTGCAGCTTTGGTCACCTTATCTGAGGAATGATGTTCTTGCCATGGAGGGAGTGCAGCGAAGATTCACCAGACTGATACATGGGATGGCAGGAATGACGTATGAAGACAGATTGAGATGATTTGGCTTATATTCGCTATAGTTTAGAAGAGCGAGAGGGGATCTCATTGAAACTTACAAAATTCTAACAGGACTAGACACACTAGATGCAGGAAGAATGATCCCGATGGTGCGGGAATCCAGAACCAGCGGTCACAGTCTAAGGATAAGGGGTAAGCCACTTAGGGCTGAGATGAGGAGGAATTTCTTCACCCAGAGAGTGGTGAACCTGTTGAATTCTGTACCACAGAAGGCAGTTGAGGCCAATTCATTAAATATATTCAAGAAGGAGTTAGATATATTTCTTAAGGCTAAAGAGATATGGGGAGAAAGCAGGGACAGGGTACTGAATGTGGATGATCAGCCATGATCTCATTAAATGGCGGAGCAGGCTCGAGGGGCTGAATGGCCTACTCCTCACAGAAACCCCCCGTGCAGATAGAGGCCATTTCGGCCCATCAAGCCTGCACCGACACATATCCCACCCGATCCCCGCACCCCTACAACAACACATATCCCACCCTATCCCTGTAACCCCACATATTTAATCCCCCTAACACTAAGGGTCAATTTATCATAGCTAGTCAACCTGACCCGCACATCTTTGGACGGTGGGACGGAACTCAGAGCACCCGGAGAAAACCCACGCAAACAGTCCAAAGATGTGCGGGTTAGGTTGATTGGCTATGGTAAATTGACCCTTAGATGTTAGGGGGATTAAATACATGGGGTTACGGGGATAGGGTGGGATATGCGTTGGTGCAGGCTCGAGGGGCCGAAAAGGCCTTATATTTGCACTGTGGGATTTCTGTGATTCTGTGAATGTGCAAACTTCGCACAGACAGTTGCCCGAGGCCGGATTCTGAACCCGGAGTCTTTAGCGCTGTGAGGCAACAGTGCTAACCACTACGCCACCGTGCTACTCCTCCTCGTATCTTCTATGTTTCTGTGACTGGAGCAGGTGAACTGCTGAATCCCACTTTTAAGGGATATCCCAAAGTGCTTGACAGTGGTGTGAAAATAAATGAGTTCCGCTTGGTAATTAAAAGTAAAGACTGTCAGAAGTGGGAATCGAACCCACGCCTCCAGAGACGACTGCGACTTCAACGCAGCGCCTTAGAACGCTCGGCCATCCTGGCTTGCTCCACTAATTTCTGCATCTCATCACTTCCACATGAAGAACGTTTCCGTCCGGGTGCTTGTTCAATGCTGTTGAAGGCTCAGTGACCGGGATATCATCTCCCCCGGGGTTTTCCTGAGCTTGTGCTCGGTGTATGGGGAGGTTTGTCCCGGTTCCCTGGTATCTTGCAGCTCCAGGGATGGGTAATAACAATCTGAGCTCTGGTGCTGGGAAAGAGCGAATAATTAATGGGTTTGATTCCGGGCCTGAAATGCGGCTTAGATCTGTTGGTGTTAACCGAGGCCGGGGCTGCGAGATATTTCATTTTGTTCACGTTTAATCAGAGGAATATCCGCAGAGAGGAGCTGAAAAGGACCAACAAGTGTAAAAACACAAGAAAAAAGATAAGAAATATCAGCAATTGTGATCAACTCTTTAATGTGTGTTCTGGTAGTTTAGTGGTTTAATTGTTTTAATCACCATTCATTAACTGATAGCATTGTATTGTAGAATAAAAGAAATGCTCACAGTAATGGACAGTCGAAAGTTGAATAATTTAACTTTAATAATTTGCGAAAGTTTATTCATTTATGAAGATTTATACCTATCAGAATTTACGCACTGTGTATTTTAGGAGTCTGTTTTAAATTGTTCGTTGCTTCTGACACGAAACCTGTTAAAATTATTTCAGAGAAAAAAATAAACTGAAACAAAATGTTTGCGCCTGGGCTCGGAACGGAGACTTTTCGCGTGTGAAGTAAACGTGATAACCGCTAAACTACGGAAACCTCTGCTTAGTAAGGTATCCAGAAAGCACTGTCCAGAGAGAAGGTGTAATACAGACTCGCTCTTTCTGCAATAATTTCCTTTCACTGGCATTTCTCTGACCGAACTGCACAAGTTAAAATGTTCCTTTCAAACTCACTAAACTCCCGAACTTCCTTCCCCCAGAATCTTCTGAATCTGATGCCTCTACTTTTCCCACTCAACTAATGTCCCTTTGCAATTTTCTGCTGCCATCCACATTACTTACTCTGCCACTAACTTAGTGTCGTTAAACTTGGTAATATATGCCTATAGAAGACTTTTGGATTACCTTTTATGTTAGCTGCCATTCTTGATTGATTGCAACCCGCCCGGCCTGTACTGGACCCACCTCCCCCGGAACTGGCAACAATGCCACAGGAATCTCATCCCTCTTTCTACCTGTGTCGTTGGTATCCATATGGACCACGACCTCTGGCTCTTCACCTCCAGCTCAGAATATTCTGCAGCCAATCAGTGACATCCTTCACCCTGGCACCAGGGAGGCAACATTACCATCCTGGAGTCATGTCTGTCCTCCTCTTCTGTCTAACGGTCACCCATTGACTCTTTGCCTGCATACTCCTTAGCTGTGTGGTGACCACCTCCTGAAACGTGCTTGTTGTGTCCGTGTGTTAATGGAGACACGGAATGCAGGAGTTGGTTTCACAGGTGTTTACTGAACAAAGTCTGGAGGTGAACTAACAGATACAAGACACGATACAGGCTTATATAGCCCGAGTGGCCATTACCGGCATTACAGTACACAGGGGCACTTAAAGGCACATACACCACAATTCCTCCCCATTTAGACAACCAGTACATAACATTTTAAGTAATCATTAATTAACATGTTACAGGAACAAGAATCTACACATTTGCTGCAGTAAATCAATTATAAGTCAGTCTCTCTGGAGGCTTCCTGACTCGGTCCGGATAACGCCTCAGTGGTGTAGGAGTTTTTGGTGGTGTTGTAGGTTCTTTTGGCAAGGTCGATTCGGCTTGAATGCCAGTGTCGGGTTCATCTGGTTCCAGTATCACCGGATCGGAGGTAGATACTATGGGTATCTCTGTTTCATCATTAGGCATATAGAGTTGTGGTGTAGGTTGTCCCTTTTCGGATGACTCTATGATCTGGTCAGCATGGTGCCTTATTATGCTTTCCCCAATGTCCATGGTATACATCAGCGGTCCTAGTCCTGTGCAAATAGTTCCAGGCTGACATTTCACGGTACGGTAGTCCCGGGCCAAAACTTGTTGACCTATCTGGAAGGTTCTAGTTGGCCTTACATTCATGCCTTGAAATTGCCGGTTCTCCATGACCCTTCTGATGTTTGGCTTGATCAAATCCAGCCGGCATCTTAGGCTTCTATTGAAGAACATCATGGCGGGAGTTTGGTTTGTAACCACATGTGTTGCATTCCTGTATGCAAACAAGAAGTTATCTACCTTATGCTGTAGATTTATGTCTTCATTACCCATGGCCTTTATGGCCTTCTTGAAGGTCTGGACAAACCTTTCTCCCAATCCATTGGTGGCGGGATGCTATGGGGCGGACGTGTAGTGCTTAACCCCATTGTTTTTTAAGAACATCCTGAATTCTTCGGACACAAATTGCGGTCCATTATCAGAACAGATGTGTTCAGGCAGCCCATTCCTTGCAAATATGGTCCTTAATACTGTGATGGTTTTATCCATGGTGGTGGAGGACATTTTTATTACCAAGGCCACTTGGAGTGTGCATCAACTGCGATTAAGAACATTGAGTCCATAAATGGACCAGCAAAGTCGATGTGTACCCTTTGCCATGGAGATGAAGGCCACTCCCATGGATGTAGAGGGGCTTGTGGTGGGGCGTTTTGGACCTTCTGGCATCCTAGGCAGCTCTTGGTCATTTCTTCGATGTCTCCATCGATACCTGGCCACCACACAAACGCTCTGGCTAGGTTCTTCATTTTCACTCCACCCAGATGCCCCTCGTGAAGCTCCTTTAGCACTTTATCCTGGAGTTTGGGTGGAATCACCACTCTGGATCCACACATCAAGGTTCCTCGGCACACTGACAGCTGTTATCTTCTTTGCGAGAATGCTGGCAACAGTGGTTCGCCATGTGCTGGCCATCCCTTCACCGTTAAATCGTACACTCGTGAGAGAGTCGGGTCATTTCTCGTTTCCTTTTCAATGGCAGAATTTGTTACTGGTAGACATTCCACTATGGTTGAGTGAAACATCTCCACTGGGTCCACTGTAGGTGCCTCTTCTACTGTTGGCAATGGTAGGCGCGATAAACCGTCAGCATTCCCATGCTGTTTTGATCCTTTGTATTCTATGTCATATTGGTGTGGCCCTAGGAAAAGGGACCACCTCTGTAGCCTTTGCGCTGTCATAATGGGAACACCCTTTTTAGGGTTGAATATGGAGACGAGGGGTTGATGGTCAGTCAACAAGGTAAATTTTTGTCCGTGTAGGTAATGGTTGAATTTCTTCACTCCCCATACCAGGCTGAGTGCTTCCCTGTCGATCTGGGCATAGTTACGCTCAGCTGAGTTCAATGAGCATGACGCAAAAGCTATCGGCCGCTCCGAGCCATCAGGGAATCTATGCGATAATACCACTCTTACGCCGTAAGGGGATGCATCGCACGCCAGTCTGATTGGCAGTGATGGGTTGTAATGAACCAAAACTTCCTTGGACATGATCAAGCCTTTGCATTTATGGAAGGCACATTTACAGTCTTCGCTCCATTTCCAAATAACTCCCGTTTGTAGCAGTTCGTTAAGAGGGTGCAGAAGAGCTGACAAGTTCGGTAAAAATTTATGATAGTAATTTATCAATCCCAGGAACGACCTTAATTGTGAGACATTTTCAGGTGCTGGGGCTTTTATGACCGCTTCAATTTTTTCAGGTGACTTATGCAACCCTTCCTCGTTAATTATGTGGCCACAATATCATATTAGTTTCTGGAAAAATTCGCACTTGGGGCGATTTGCTCGTAGGCCCCGTTCTTTTAGCCTAGTGAGCACCTGCTCCAAATTGGCAAGGTGCTCGTTGTCGTTTTCTCCTGTTACAAGGATGTCGTCTAGGTAGCATTGAGTCCCCGGAATCCCTTGGAGGACTTGCTCCATAGCTCTTTGCCAGATAGCTGGAGCTGATGCTGCTCCGGAAACCAGTCGATTGTACTGGTACAGGCCTTTGTGTGTATTTATCGTGAGATATTTTTTAGAGGCCTCTTCAACCACCATCTGTAGATATGCTTGTGCCAAGTCAATTTTGGTGAAACGTTTCCCTCCGGATAGTGAGGCGAATATATCTTCTATCCTCGGAAGAGGATGCTGTACCGTGTGAAGGACCGGGTTTTCAGTCACCTTGAAGTCCCCACAGATGCAAATTTTTCTCTGTTCTTCAGATTTATCATTATTCAATGTTTTCTTCATGACCGGGACGATGGGTGTTGCCCACTCGCTCCAATCTATCTTGGATAATACGCCTGCCTTTTCCAAATTCTCCAGCTCTGCCTCGACTGCTGGACGAATTGCGTATGGCACCGGCCTTGCCTTAAAAATTGGGACTTGCCGCATCTTCCACTTTTATTGAGGAAGTGATGCCTTTCAAGGTTCCTAGTTCCTGTTGAAACACTTCCTTGGCGTTGGCCAAGATGTCTTTTAATCGTTCAGGTATGACGTCATCATCATTTTTTTTCTTACTGGTCACCGTCAGTGCCTGAATGGAGTGCCAGTCTAAACGCATCTTCCTGATCCATTCACGTCCCAACAGCGGTGGACCACCATCTTGCAGAACGTATAAATACAACTTCTGTATTTCCTTGCCGTTGTATACAACAAGCACCCTTATTTTCCCTTTGGGGTATACTTTCTGCCCTGTATATGTTTTCAAGATAATGGATGTGTCTTTCAAAGGTATATGCGGAAATAGCCACTCGTAATCCCGTCGACTTATGATGGTCAGAGCCGATCCTGTATCTAGCTCCATTTTAACTGGGGACCCCGCTATCGTGAGGGTAACCCAAATGGTCTGGTAATCTTCTTTGGCAATTACATTATGTAATTTGAGACAGCTTAGTCTCTTGTTTCCGGAATCGCTATCACTCTTCTGGTCTTCGGAGCTACTGTCCGTCATCATTTGTACCTTTCTGTACTTTTCCTTATTGATTTCTTTCCTGTCCATGGATTTTTTGTTTCCAGATCGACATACACGTGCAATGTGTCCAATCTTTCCGCATTGCCTGCATGCTTTGTCCTTGAACCAGCAGTCCCTCTGGTCATGGGTGGATCTGCCACAGCGATAACATCTCTCGAAAGCCTGTGTCATTTCATGGGTGCTGCAGTCCTGTGGCTTTTGCTGTATCTCTGCAGCTCCTCCTGCTGCTGCTTCGTATGATACAACCACACTGAAAGCCTTGTCCAGTGTCAAATCTTTCTCAGAAAGTAGCCTTTTCTGTGTTCCTTCACTTAGGAGACCGGAGACGAATTTGTCTCGAAGAGAATCTGCCAGTCCTGCCCCGAATTGGCAGTGCTTTGACAGCTTCCTTAATTCGGTGAGGTAATCAGCGTTACTTTCATTCTTGTGCTGATTCCTCCTGAAGAATTTGAATCGTTCTGCTATCAGCAGCAGTGTTGGGTTTAAGTGCTCCTGTAGGGTATCAACAATCTCCTTAAAATTGTTGTCCTTCGGTTTGGCTGGAGTGATTAAGTTTTGTAACAGCCCGTATGTCCTTGCGCCCATTAGATTTAGAAGTACTGATGTCTTTTTATCATCCTCTATTTCATTTGCTATGCAATATACCTCCACTCTTTCCACATATGTGGTCCAATCCTATATATTGCTATCGAAATCAGTAATATTGCCAGTCTTAGGCATCCTGAAAAAAAATGGCGCCTCCCGCGCTTTCCTTTCTTCCCCGCAGAAAAAAAATGTCACCTCCCGCGCTTTCCCGCCGCTGCCGCTTCTGACAACACTGTTCTCCGCGGTTTTTATTTACATAGGCATATTTAATAGGTGGAGACTCCTTCCCACCGGACTCTCTGGGACTTTTCCCTCCCTCTGCTTGGTCCGAACGGCGACCTGCTTTGCAGCGCCGGCCGTCTCCTGAGTGCTCCACCCTCTGTCTCCATTTGCCTCCGCCTTCGCTGCTCGGCCCCGCTGCAGAGCCAGCCAATGGAGCCCCAGCCCGCGGCCCAGGAAGGATTATTGCAGTACCTGCCACCAGCTCGGCTAGCTGGTGAAACCACAGTTTTTTTTCTTTTTTTCTTTCTTGTTTTTCTTCGACTTTCGTCTGAGGAATCGATCTCCTTGAAGTGCTGCCGAATTGCAGGTACGTCCGTTTCCAATTCGTCGCCACTGTTGTATCTATGTGTTAATGGAGACACGGAATGCAGGAGTTGGTTTCACAGGTATTTACTGAACAAAGTCTGGAGGTGAACTAACAGATACAAGACACTATACAGGCTTATATAGCCCGAGTGGCCATTACCGGCATTACAGTACACAGGGGCTCTTAAAGGCACATACACCACAGTGCTGTTCCCGTAGCTCTCAGCCTCGCGGATGCACCGCAGTGACGCCAGCTGCTGCTCAAGTTCCAAAACCCAGAGCTCGAGCTCCTCCAGCTGATGACACTTCCTGCGCAGGTGGTTGTCCAGGACACGGGAAGCACCTGGATTTCCCACATGGCACAGGATGCACATTCCATGGCACTGAGCTGCCCTGCCATGCCTTTATTTGTTTGACTCTTAACTAACTTTACAGAAAATTAAGACTAAGGTGTACCTAATTAAATTTATTAATGTAATATATTATTAACAGTTACTGATTTAACACTGTATTACATTTTTGCTAACAGTATCTTCTGCGAAACCTTATCAGATGCCTGCTAGAAGTCATCATATTAAATCTAGATAATCCCTCCCCTTGATTCAGTTTCAGTTTTCCTCGTTTCTCTGGTGGATTATCCTCTACTATGAAGACCGATGCAAAGTAATTATTAAGCATGCCTATCGTGTTCTTATTTCCAATTACAGTAACACATGGCTCTGTCTTTAAGGGGCCCATATTCTCCTTCACCTCCCTCTTTACCATAATATACTTGTAAAAACTTTTCACAGGGATATTCTCGTATTCCCTTCCTACAAAGTTCTTTAAATCCCATTGCTGTCCAAAGACACTTGGGTGGTCTATGTACATAGATGATTAAAATATCATGAACAGGTACAGAATATAATCAAAATGTTTAATGGAATGCTGGCCTTTATATCTAGAAAACTAGACTACAAGGGGGTAGAAGTTATGCTGCAGCTATACAAACCCCTGATTAGGCCTCAGTTGGAGTATTGTATTCAGTTCTGGGCAGAGATGTTGGATGGCTGTGTTCCCAGGATGGGTTAACTACTATATCCTGTAAGATAAGGTTGCCCCATGTTCTCATGCCATTTTGCTCAGTTTTCTGTGTTTTGCTGGGCTTGAAACATCTATTAAGTAAATATTTAATTGATTTATATATACACACGTGTATATGACACATATCCACTTTGAATTGACTTCTGACGAGAGGCAGTACTAATTAGATTAGAATTCCTTGACATGTTGAGGAACTATAAACTGCTTGATTTAGTTCTCGTACCCGGGCACAAAGTCTGGAATATGCAAGAATGATTATATCGTGGCGGAGCCACCAAAGGACTCAGAGCGGTTGTACATAATTCCTTTAACAGCAATGTAGTTACTGTCTGTGCCTGTACCTTTAATTACACTGTTTGACTGTGCAATGTCCAGTTACCTTTACAGCGCGGTTTCAACGTGATGATGTAATGCCGTTAGTCACGTGATTGCCCAATGGCGCGAAGATCACGATGACGTCATGACGTCAGCCTTGAGGCCAGGGGATGAGTCCTCATGGAGCCTTCAAGGAAAGTAGACCTGTATTTGATGTATTCCAGCAGTTTCTAGTTAAAACCTGTTTTGTTCAATTAAAGTTCATTGTTTTAATTACCTGATTCGAACTCAGTCTTTTCGATAGGAACCTCCGTTCCTACAATATCCAAATACTCTCAATGTCCCCACCTGCACTTTATTAATGTTGAAATGTATCAAATTACTCTATCACTCATTCCATATATTTATCGATTCAATAAAATGTAATAAAAACATTATATCTGCGTCAGTTCCTTACTACAAAACTTCCTCTCACTTTTTTTTCACACTTCTGTGCCAACTTTTCTGTAATAAATTAGTCTGTCCATAATAATAATGGCAACTCTTTATGTCACCACTTGGTGCCGCTGCAGCAGCACAGGTTTACCTGCCCCAACTTCTCAGTGTGCACCAGTCTCCGGTTCGACCCACTGTAGCTACCTTGCATATTACCCAAACCACAATGTGGGGACTTTAAAACGGGGTCCCAATGACGTCTGGAAGCCCTACACCAATTAACCCCAAATCCCTAACCCTGTTACATAAGTTACATAAGAATCAGGAGCATTAATAGGACATTTAAAAATAAGAACAAAAGAAAGAGGAGCAGGAGTAGGCCATTCGGCCCTTCGAGCCTGCTCTGCCATTCAATGAGATCATGGCTGATCTTCTCCCTCAATTCCATTCACCAGCCTTATCACCATATCCCTTGATGCCCTTACTAGTCAGAAATCTATCGACTTCTGTTTTGAATATACCCAATGACTGAGCCTCCACTGCCCTCTGAGGTTGGGAATTCCAAAGATTCACAAGCCTCTGAGTGAAGAAACGTCTCCTCATCTCAGTCTCAAATGGCCGGCCCCTTATCCTGAGACTCTGTCCCCTAGTTCTAGACTCTCCAGCCAGGGGAAACAACCTCGCAGCTTCTACCCTTTCAAGCCCTCCAAGAAAATTTTACCTTTCAATTAGAACACCTCTCGTTCTTCTGAACTCCAGAGAATGTAGGCCCAATCTACTCAATCTCTCCTGATAGGACAACCCTATCATCATTGAAATCAATCAGGTTTGATTCCCAGTCAGGGAATTCAGTTCTGACAAAGACAATTGAAGTCTGTGAGACTCTTAATAATTGTGTTAATCAACCGACAAAGAATTGTGTTTCACACTGAAGGAAATGCTAACATGTTTGCCGGGTGACAGTCAAACTTTAATAACTTTTTTAAAGAATCAGAGATTTATTACAGAAGCCGACTTTTTAATAGAATCAGAGATTTACCACAGAAGCCGACTATACAACCCAGCGTTTCCGTAGTGTACTGGTTATCACGTTCGATTAACACGTGAAATAGTCCCCAGTTCGAAACCGGGCGCAAACATTTTGTAAACCATGTTCATTTAAATAATCGGAAAAATGGAACAATTCGCATTTCTAATGCAATGTAACAAAGTCCTGTTACATTTGTGTTTCTCTGTACAGTTCTGCACTCACTCAAAACACTACAGTGTCGCTCGCTCACTCCCGTTTCCAGCTCTGACCGTGCAGACAGCCCCTCTCAAAGCTGCACATTCCGGCTGCTTTCAGTTGAATTGTGAAAGATTATTCAAGGATCCTGCAGCTTTACCTCGGTTCACAACAGCAGATCTAAGCCGCGTTTCTGCAAACTACGAACCATGTTTTCCAGAATTCCAAGGTGTATAAGGAACTCAACCATTAAAATCCCTTTCATTAACCACAGGAGTTCAGGCAATTTTCTATGATTCTATAAAATGTTATTAAAGTTTGTCTGTCATCCGGTATACATGTTAGCAATTCCTGCAGTGCGCAACAAAATGTTGTGGGTTGATTAATGATAATAGAAACAATTATGAAGTGTCTCACAGACTTCAATGATCCCTTAATACCGTTGGTTAACTAAAATCTATCAATCGCAGGTTAAAATGAGCAATTGATGTTGCATCTTTGAAAGAGCTATCCAATCAGTCCCACTCCGCTGCTCTTCCCCCATAGCCCTGCTGACACTCCTGCCAGTGGAAACTGTTTCCCCCATAATTTTGATCACCTCTATTAAATCTCCCCTGACCAGTGATTAATGGAGTTCAACGCGGGCAAGTGTCAGATCATCCACTTGGGGCCGAGCAAAGATCAGTCAGTGTGTGGTCTGAAAACATCATGTGAGAGAATAGGTTTTTTTTCTGTGAAATAGCCGGTCCCGTTAAATTTAACAAATGTTGCCCCAGATCGCTGCTCTCTCAAGCAATGAACATTTTAAACCATTCTCCTAAAATGCAATGTGTAAAATGAGATATGGGTTAACAGTTCAGGAGATGCAAAGAGCAAAATAAATGAATGAAGTTTCGACTGTCCCTCAGTAACCATATTATCATGTCTTTCATTCTGCAAAATAAAGTTACCGGTTAATTAATGGTGATTAAAGCAGTTCTTATTTATTCACATTAGATGCATGTAATTAATTTAATAAAGTTACATCGCATTCATGAATAAAAAACGGTGATATCAACATTTCTTCCCTAACCGCGAATCGAACCCATCTCGCAGCGCTGATAGGAATAAGTTATTGAATCATTTAATGATGCCCTCGAAAAATGTCACACAACTAAATTAAAATCACTGCTGTAATGTGTTTCGGTGTTGAAGAAGGGGATTGAAAATGACAATAATAAGCCCAGATTGCGCCCTCGGTGAGACAGAGTTCGAACTTACAAAACAGTTGGTGCTGTGAAGTAACCGCTGATCGAAAGCTGACACCGGTTAAAGAACGAGAAACCGCTCAATATAAAGGATGAGCTCACAAACACCAGGCGCAGGGCAGTCTGGGCAACGAGAAGCCCCTCCTTTCTTATTCAGTGACATGAACGGGAGTCAGACGCCACAAACTTTAATTAAAAGCACAAATACGAGGAACACTTACTTCCAAATCTTCACTGTTAAAATTATATCACTTTATTCCAATTCGAGCTGCGTAGAAGCTGAAAATCAGCACCATGCGGTTTGATGTTCACTGCTGATTCTATTTTCCTGTGCAATATGACAAATGCTGTCCCAGATTCCTGGTGTCATCAGCAATGAGCACTTTAACCCAGACTCCTAAAGCACAGTGTGTAAAATGAGATATGGGTAACAGTTAACATGCAAAGCACAAATAAAGTGATTGAAGTATCGACTCTCGCTCAGTTGTCATTTCTTTCATTGTGCAAAAGAATTTTATCGGTTAATTAATTATGCTTTTCCGTGAAAGCAACATAAAAGTTGAACAAAAATCATTCTCCCAACACGGGGCTCGAACCCACGACCCTACAATTAAGAGTGCCGACCGACTGAGCTAGCCGGGCTGGAGAAGCTGATACGTTCTTGTCTTTGATTGCAGCCAGGGGCCTAGTGGCTCGGCCCCAGGCTAAACCACGAACCAGGTTCTCCTTAATTCCAAGGTGTGTAAGGAAATCAAGCATCAAAAGCCCTTTCATTAACCACAGGGATTCAGGCAATTTTCTGATCGCAAAGCGCTTTCTCACCTTGTCAATATCTCTCGTCTATTTGCCGGTGTTTCCCGATTCTGCCTGTCTCTCTGGCTCTGTTTATTCTATGTGAACACCTGCAGGTTGATTTTGAGCGAATACCTGTGCTTGTGTCTTGTCACATTAAATACATGAGGAATTGTGGCGCTTCTCTCCCTGACACTGGGGAAAGAGTGAGACAGTCTTTGGAGCAAGTGTCTGGTTATTGTGAAACGGCAAAGAAAACAATAATTCTGGAATTACCCGGAAAAACAGTGACCCCGACGTGATTTAAACACGCAGCCTTCTGATGTGGAATCAGACGCGCAACCGTTGCGCCACGAGGACCTACAGTATAAACCGCGCTGTTTTTATATACACACGTTCCACAAACACTGTTTCATTCCTCCTGCCTTCTCCTGATTCCTCAGTGTCATGCACAGAAGCGCCTGATGCCCTCATTTCACAGAAATCACAGAAACGCCACAGAGCAGATAGAGGCAATTTCGGCCCATCGAGCCTGCACCGACACATATCCCACCCTATCCCCGTAACCCCACGTATTTAATCCCCCTAACACTAAGGATCAATTTATGATAGCCAATCAACCCAACCCGCACATCTTTGGACTGTGGGAGAAAACCGGAGCACCCGGAGAAAACCCACGCAAACACGGGGAGAATGTGCAAACAGACAGTCGCCCGAGGCCGAATTCGAACCCGAGACCCTTACGCTGATAAGACAACAGTTCTAACCACTATGCCACCGTAACTATGCACCGTAACTATACCAGCGTAACAAGCAAACACAGGTATTCCTTCAAAATCAACCCGCAGGTGGCCACAGACACAATAAACAGAGCCAGAGAGAAAGACAGAATCGGGAATCTCCGGGAAATAGACAAGAGATATTGACAAGGACGAAAGCGCTTTGCGATCAGAAAATTGCCTGAACCCCTGTGGTTAATGAAAGGGATTATTGCTGCTTGAGTTCCTTATACGCCTTGGGCTTCTGGAGAACTTGTTTCGCAGTTTGCAGAAACGCGGCTCAGACATGCTGTTGTGACCGGGCCGGAGCCACCAGGTACCTGACTGCAATCAGCGACAATGGAATGTAATTCCAACTGGCCAGGCTAGCTCAACCGATAGAGCGGGGAGACTCTTAATTTCCGGGTCGGGGGTTCGAGCCCCACGTTGGGCGGTATTTACTTTGTTAAACTTATATGTTGCTTTCAAAGCGTCATTAATTGAGCGATAACCTTGTTTTGCACAATGAAAGAAATGCGAACTGAGAAAATACTGCAGATGCTGGAAATCTGAATTGAAACAGAAAATGCTGGAGATACTCAGCAGATCAGGCAGCTTTTGCGAAGAGACAAACAGAGTTAACGTTTCAGGTCGATAACCTTTCGTCAGAACTGGAAGAAAGAGGTAATTGAACAGATTTTTAAGCAAGTGTAGGGGATTCTATGAGATCATGGCTGATCTCCTGCCTCAATTCCATTCACCGGCCCTATCGCCATATCCCTTGATGCCCTTACCAGTCAGAAATCTACCGACTTCTGTTTTGAACATACCCAATGACTGAGCCTCCACAGCCCTCTGGAGTAGAGAATTCAAAATATTCACCACCCTCTGTGTGCAGAAATTTCTTCTCCTCTCAGTCCTGAATGGCCTAACCTTTATCCTGAGGCTGTGGCCCTGGTTCTAGACTGCCCAGCCAAGGGAAACTTTCTCCCAGCATCCAACCGATCAAACCCTGTAATAATTTTGCATGCGTAATGAGATCCCCTCTCATTCTTCCGAATTCAAGAGATTGCAGGCCTAGTTTACACAATCTCTTCTCATACGAGGTCAGTGACAGTCTTGCAAATGGTGACTTGATATTCGGTAGTGGGGTCATGATCCAGGCGGAGGTAGGAGGAGGTGTTGGAGAGTTGGCGTACAGCTTCCGCTAGGCAGAGGTCGGTTCGCCAAACAGCAACAGCACCACCCTTGTCAGCAGGTTTTGTGCTTTGCATGTTAACTGTTAACTGTTACCCATATCTCATTTTACACAATATATGGGCTACTCCAGCTCTAATTCTTTTGTTCTTAGTTGTTATTTCCTCACACAGGAGAGCAATCTCGCCCCTGGACAAGCAGAAGGAGCAAATTCCAGCAAAATGATTCCGCAAACGTGATAACTGCTACACTGTGGCACCGTCTCCACTTTCAGTACCAGGTCAGATGGAAATGTCAAAATTTTTTGAGGATGTAACTGGTAGAATAGATAAGGGGGAACCAGTGGATGTGGTGTATTTGGACTTTCAGAAGTCTTTCGATAAGGTCCCACATAAGAGATTACGGTGCAAAGTTAAAGCACATGGGATCGGGGGTAAGGTACTGACTTGGATAGAGAGCTGGTTGGCGGACAGGAAGTAAAGAGTATGTCTAAACGGGTCTTTTTCCAAGTGGCAGGCAGTTACTAGTGGGGTAGGGCAGGGACAAGTGCTAGGACCCCAGCTACTCACAATATATATTAATGATCTAGAAGGTTGAACTAGATGTAATAACTCCAAGTTTGCAGACGACACAAAGCTGGGTGGGCACGTGTGCTGTGAGGAGGATGCAGAGAAACTCCAGTATGATATGGACAGGTTAGGTGATTTAGCAGAAGCATGGCAGATGCAGTATAATGTGGATAAATGTGAGGTTATCAACTTTGGTGGCTAAAACAGGAAGACAGCTTATTATCAGAATGTCAATAGATTGGGAAAAGGGGAACTGCACTGAGACCTGGGTGTCCGTGTGCACCAATCGCTGAAGGTAAGCATGCAGGTGCAGCAGGTGGTTAAGAAGGCAAATGTTGGCCTTTATAGTGAGAGGTTTCGAGTACAGGAGCAAGGATGTCTTGCTGCAGTTGTACAAGGCCTTGGTGAGACCATACCTTGAGTATTGTGAGCAGCTTTGGTCACCTTAGCTGAGGAAGGATGTTCTTGCCATGGTGGGAGTGCAGCGAAGATTCACCAGACTGATACATGGGATGGCAGGAATGACGTATGAAGACAGATTGAGATGATTAGGCTTATATTCGCTAGAGTTTAGAAGAACGAGAGGGGATCTCATTGAAACTTACAAAATTCTAACAGGACTAGACACACTAGATGCAGGAAGAATGATCCCGATGACGCGGGAATCCAGAACCAGCGGCCACAGTCTAAGGATAATGGGTAAGCCACTTAGGGCTGAGATGAGGAGGAATTTCTTCACCCAGAGAGTGGTGAACCTGTTGAATTCTGTACCACAGAAGGCAGTTGAGGCCAATTCATTAAATATATTCAAGAAGGAGTTAGATATATTGCTTAAGGCTAAAGAGATAAAGGGATATGGGGAGAAAGCAGGGACAGGGTACTGAAGGTGAATGATCAGCCATGATCTCATTAAAAGGCGGAGCCGGCTCGAGGGGCCGAATGGCCTACTCCTGCTCCTATCTTCTATGTTTCTATGTGAATGGAGCAGGTGAACTGCTGAATCCCACTTTTAAGGGATGTCCCAAAGTGCTTGACAGTGGTGTGAAAATAAATGAGTTCCGCTTGGTAATTACAAGTAAAGACTGTCGGAAGTGGGATTCGAACACACGCCTCCAGAGAAAATTGCGACCTAAACGCAGCGCCTTAGACCGCTCGGCCATCCTAAATTATTCCTTTTAATTCCGCATCTCATCACTTCCACATGAAGAACGTTTCCGTCCGGGTGCTTGTTCAATGCTGTTGAAGGCTCAGTGACCGGGACATCATCTCCCCCGGGGTTTTCCTGAGCTTGTGCTCGGTGTATGGGGAGGTTTGTCCCGGGTCCCTATTATCTTGCAGCTCCAGGGATGTGCAGTATCAATCTGAGCTCTGGAGCTGGGGAGAAGCGAATAATTAATGGGTTTGTTTTCGGGCCTGAAATGCGGCTTAGATCTGTTGGTATTAACCGAGGCCGGGGCTGCGAGATATTTCAGTTTGTTCACGTTTAATCAGAGGAATATCCGCAGTCAGGAGCTGAAAAGGACCAAGAGCTGAAAAAACACCAGAAAAAAGAAGAAATATCAGCAATTGTGATCAATTCTTTAATGTGTGTTCTGGTAGTTTAGCGGTTTAATTGTTTTAATCAACATTCATTAACCGAAAGCGTTGTTTTGCAGAATGAAATAAATGCTCACAGTAAGGGACAGTCGAAAGTTGAGTAATTTAACTTTAATAATTTGTGCAAGTTTATTCATTGACGAAGATTTATACCCTATCAGAATTTACGCACTGTGTATTTTAGGAGTCTGCTTTAAATTGTTCGTTGCTTCTGACACAAGAAACCTGTTAAATTTATTTCACAGAAAAATAATGTTTCCGCCCGGGCTCGAACCGGGGACCTTTCGCGTGTGAGGCGAACGTGATAACCGCTACACTACGGAAACCTCTGTTGAATTGAGCATCGAGAAAGCACTGTTCAGACAGAAGGGACACTACAGAATCGCTCTTTCTGCAATGATTTCCTTTCACTGGCATTTCTCTGACCGAACTGCACAAGTCAAAAATGTTCCTTTGAAACTCATTAAACTGTCGAATTTCCTTCCCTCTGGTTTAACCCAGGCGTTTAACTTGTTCTGCAACCCATGAACCAGGTTCACCTGAATTCCAAGGTGTGTAAGGAAATCAAGCTTCAAAAGCCCTTTCATTAGCCACAGGGATTCAGGCAATTTTCTGATCGCAAAGCGCTTTCTCACCTTGTCAATATCTCTCGTCTATTTGCCGGTGTTTCCCGATTCTGCCTGTCTCTCTGGCTCTGTTTATTCTGTGTGACCACCTGCAGGTTGATTTTGAGCGAATACCTGTGCTTGTGTTTTGTCACATTAAATAAATGAGGAATTGTGGCGCTTCTCTCCCTGACACTGGGGAAAGAGTGAGACAGTGCTTGGAGCAAGTGTCTGGTTCTTGTGAAACGGCAAAGAAAACAATAATTCTGGAATTACCCGGAAAAACAGTGACCCCGACGTGATTTGAACACGCAGCCTCCTGATCTGGAGTCAGACGCGCTACCGTTGCGCCACGAGGTCCTACAATCTAAACCGCGCTGTTTTTATATACACACGTTCCACAAACACTGTTTCATTCCTCCTGCCTTCTCCTGATTCCTCAGTGTCATGCACAGAGGCGCCTCATGCCCTCATTTGTTTAACGTAACAAGCAGACACAAACACAGGTATTCCTTCAAAATCAACCCGCAGGTGGCCACAGACACAATAAACAGAGCCAGAGAGAAAGACAGAATCGGGAATCTCCGGGAAATAGACAAGATATATTGTCAAGGACTAAAGCGTTTTGCGATCAGAAAATTGCCTGAACCCCTGTGGTTAATGAAAGGGATTATTGCTGCTTGAGTTCCTTATACGCCTTGGGCTTCTGGAGAACTTGTTTCGCAGTTTGCAGAAATGCGGCTCAGACATGCTGTAGTGACCGGGCCGGAGCCACCAGGTACCTGACTGCAATCAGCGACAATGAAATGCAGTTTTAACAGGCCCGGCTAGCTCAGTCGGTAAAGCATGAGACTCTTAATTTCAGGGTCGTGGGTTCGAGCTCCCAGGTTAAGCGGTATTTATTTTGTTAAACTTTTATGTTGCTTTCAAAGCGTCATTAATTGAGCGATAACCTTGTTTTGCACAATGAAAGAAATGCGAACTGAGAAAATACTGCAGAAGCTGGAAATCTGAATTGAAACAGAAAATGCTGGAGATACTCAGCAGGTCAGGCAGCTTCTGCGAAGAGAGAAACAGAGTTAACGTTTCAGGTCGATAACCTTTCGTCAGAACTGGAAAAAAGAGGTAATGGAACAGATTTTTAAGCAACTGTAGGGGATTCTATGAGATCATGGCTGATCTCCTGCCTCAATTCCATTCACCGCCCCTATTGCCATATCTCTTGATGCCCTTACCAGTCAGAAATCTACCGACTTCTGTTTTGAACATACGCAATGACTGAGCCTCCACAGCCCTCTGGGGTAGAGAATTCCAAAGATTCACCACCCTCTGTGTGAAGAAATTTCTTCTCCTCTCAGTCCTGAATGGCCTAACCTTTATCCTGAGGCTGTGGCCCCTGGTTCTAGACTTCCCAGCCAAAGGAAACATTCTCCCAGCATCCAACCGATCAAACCCTGTAATAATTTTGCATGCTTAATGAGATCCCCTCTCATTCTTCCGAATTCAAGAGACTGCAGTCCTAGTTTACTCAATCTCTTCTCATACGAGGTCAGTGACAGTCTTGCAAATGGTGACTTGATATTCGGTAGTGGGGTCATGGTCCAGGTGGAGGTAGGAGGAGGTGTTGGAGAGTTGGCGTACAGCTTCTGCTAGGTAGCGGTCGGTTCACCAAACAGCAACAGCACCACCCTTGTCAGCAGGTTTTGTGCTTTGCATGTTAACTGTTAACTGTTACCCATATCTCATTTTACACAATATATGGGCTACTCCAGCTCCCAATTCGTTTGTTCTTAGTTGTTATTTCCTCACACAGGAGAGCAATCTCGCCCCTGGACAAGCAGAAGGAGCAAGTTCCAACCAAATGGTTCCGCAAACGTGATAACAGCTACACTGTGGAACCGTCTCCACTTTCAGTACCAGGTCAGATGGAAATGTTAAAATTTTTTGAGGATGTAACTGGTAGAATAGATAAGGGAGAACCAGTGGATGTGGTGTATTTGGACTTTCAGAAGGCTTTCGATAAGGTCCCACATAAGAGATTGGTGTGCAAAGTTAAAGCACATGGGATCGGGGGTAAGGTACTGACTTGGATAGAGAACTGGTTGGCAGACAGGAAGCAAAGAGTATGTCTAAACGGGTATTTTTCCAAGTGGCAGGCAGTTACTCGTGGGGTAGGCAGGGATAAGTGCTAGGACCCCAGCTACTCACAATATATATTAATGATCTAGAAGGTTGAAATTGATATAATAACTCCAAGTTTGCAGACGACACAAAGCTGGGTGGGCATGTGTGCTGTGAGGAGGATGCAGAGAAACTCCAGTATGATATGGACAGGTTAGGTGATTTAGCAGAAGCATGGCAGATGCAGTGTAATGTGGATAAATGTGAGGTTATCAACTTTGGAGGCAAAAACAGGAAGACAGCTTATTATCAGAATGTCAATAGATTGGGAAAAGGGGAACTGCAATGAGACCTGGGTGTCCGTGTACACCAATCGCTGAAGGTAAGCATGCAGGTGCAGCAGGTGGTTAAGAAGGCAAATGTTGGCCTTTATAGTGAGAGGTTTCGAGTACAGGAGCAAGGATGTCTTGCTGCAGTTGTACAAGGCATTGGTGAGACCATACCTTGAGTATTGTGTGCAGCTTTGGTCACCTTATCTGAGGAAGGATGTTCTTGCCATGGAGGGAGTGCAGCGAAGTTTCACCAGACTGATACATGGGATGGCAGGAATGACGTATGAAGACAGATTGAGATGATTTGGCTTATATTCGCTGGAGTTTAGAAGAACGAGAGGGGATCTCATTGAAACTTACAAAATTCTAACAGGACTAGACACACTAGATGCAGGAAGAATGATCCCGATGGTGCGGGAATCCAGAACCAGCGGTCACAGTCTAAGGATAAGGGGTAAGCCGCTTAGGGCTGAGATGAGGAGGAATTTCTTCACCCAGAGAGTGGTGAACCTGTTGAATTCTGTACCACAGAAGGCAGTTGAGGCCAATTCATTAAATATATTCAAGAAGGAGTTAGATATATTTCTTAAGGCTAAAGAGATAACGGGATATGGGGAGAAAGCAGGGACAGGGTACTGAATGTGGATGATCAGCCATGATCTCATTAAATGGTGGAGCAGGCTCGACGGGCCGAATCCTGCTCCAATCTTCCATGTTTCATATGTGAATGGAGCAGGTGAACTGCTGAATCCCACTTTTAAGGGATGTCCCAAAGTGCTTGACAGTGGTGTGAAAATAAATGAGTTCCGCTTGGTAATTCAAAGTAAAGACTGTCAGAAGTGGGATTCGAACCCACGCCTCCAGAGGAGACTGCGACCTGAACGCAGCGCCTTAGACCGCTCGGCCATCCTGACTCGCTTCATTAATTTCTGCATCTCATCACTTCCACATGAAGAACGTTTCCGTCCGGGTGCTTGTTCAATGCTGTTGAAGGCTCAGTGACCGGGATATCATCTCCCCCGGGGTTTTCCTGAGCTTGTGCTCGGTGTATGGGGAGGTTTGTCCCGGGTCCCTATTATCTTGCAGCTCCAGGGATGGGCAGTATCAATCTGAGCTCTGGAGCTGGGGAGAAGCGAATAATTAATGGGTTTGTTTTCGGGCCTGAAATGCGGCTTAGATCTGTTGGTATTAACCGAGGCCGGGGCTGCGAGATATTTCAGTTTGTTCACGTTTAATCAGAGGAATATCCGCAGTCAGGAGCTGAAAAGGACCAAGAGCTGAAAAAACACCAGAAAAAAGATAAGAAATATCAGCAATTGTGATCAACTCTTTAATGTGTGTTCTGGTAGTTTAGTGGTTTAATTGTTTTAATCAACATTCATTAACCGAAAGCGTTGTTTTGCAGAATGAAATAAATGCTCACAGTAAGGGACAGTCGAAATTTGAGTAATTTAACTTTAATAATTTGTGCAAGTTTATTCATTGACGAAGATTTATACCCTATCAGAATTTACGCACTGTGTATTTTAGGAGTCTGCTTTAAATTGTTCGTTGCTTCTGACACAAGAAAACTGTTAAATTTATTTCACAGAAAAATAATGTTCCCGCCCGGGCTCGAACCGGGGACCTTTCGCGTGTGAGGCGAACGTGATAACCGCTACACTACGGAAACCTCTGCTGAATTGAGCATCGAGAAAGCACTGTTCAGACAGAAGGGACACTACAGAATCGCTCTTTCTGCAATGATTTCCTTTCACTGGCATTTCTCTGACCGAACTGCACAAGTCAAAAATGTTCCTTTCAAACTCATTAAACTGTCGAATTTCCTTCCCTCTGGTTTAACCCAGGCGTTTAACTTGTTCTGCAACCCATGAACCAGGTTCACCTGAATTCCAAGGTGTGTAAGGAAATCAAGCATCAAAAGCCCTTTCATTAACCACAGGGATTCAGGCAATTTTCTGATCGCAAAGCGCTTTCTCACCCTGTCAATATCTCTCGTCTATTTGCCGGTGTTTCCCGATTCTGCCTGTCTCTCTGGCTCTGTTTATTCTGTGTGACCACCTGCAGGTTGATTTTGAGCGAATACCTGTGCTTGTTTTTTGTCACATTAAATAAATTAAAGACACAATAAACAGAGCCAGAGAGAAAGACAGAATCGGGAATCTCCGGGAAATAGACAAGATATATTGACAAGGACTAAAGCGTTTTGCGATCAAAAAATTGCCTGAACCCCTGTGGTTAATGAAAGGGATTTTGCTGCTTGAGTTCCTTATACGCCTTGGGCTTCTGGAGAACTTGTTTCGTAGTTTGCAGAAATGCGGCTCAGAGATGCTGTTGTGACCGGGCCGGAGCCATCAGGTACCTGACTGCAATCAGCGACAATGAAATATATTTTCAACAGGCGCGGCTAGCTCAGTCGGTAGAGCATGAAACTCATAATCTCAGGCTCGTGAGTTCGAGCTCCCACGTTGGACGGTATTTATTTTGTTAAACTTTTATGTTGCTTTCAAAGCGTCATTAATTGAGCGATAACCTTGTTTTGCACAATGAAAGAAATGCGAACTGAGAAAATACTGCAGAAGCTGGAAATCTGAATTGAAACAGAAAATGCTGGAGATACTCAGCAGGTCAGGCAGCTTCTGCGAAGAGAGAAACAGAGTTGACGTTTCAGGTCGATAACCTTTCGTCAGAACTGGAAAAAAGAGATAATGGAACAGATTTTTAAGCAAGTGTAGGGGATTCTATGAGATCATGGCTGATCTCCTGCCTCAATTCCATTCACCGGCCCTATCGCCATATCTCTTGATGCCCTTACCAGTCAGAAATCTACCGACTTCTGTTTTGAACATACGCAATGACTGAGCCTCCACAGCCCTCTGGGGTAGAGAATTCCAAAGATTCACCACCCTCTGTGTGAAGAAATTTCTTCTCCTCTCAGTCCTGAATGGCCTAACCTTTATCCTGAGGCTGTGGCCCCTGGTTCTAGACTTCCCAGCCAAGGGAAACATTCTCCCAGCATCCAACCGATCAAACCCTGTAATAATTTTGCATGCTTAATGAGATCCCCTCTCATTCTTCCGAATTCAAGAGACTGCAGTCCTAGTTTACTCAATCTCTTCTCATACGAGGTCAGTGACAGTCTTGCAAATGGCGACTTGATATTCGGTAGTGGGGTCATGGTCCAGGTGGAGGTAGGAGGAAGTGTTGGAGTATTGGCGTACAGCTTCTGCTAGGCAGAGGTCGGTTCGCCAAACAGCAACAGCACCAACCTTGTCAGCAGGTTTTGTGCTTTGCATGTTAACTGTTAACTGTTACCCATATCTCATTTTACACAATATATGGGCTACTCCAGCTCCTAATTACTTTGTTCTTAGTTGTTATTCCCTCACACAGGAGAGCAATCTCGCCCCTGGACAAGCAGAAGGAGCAAGTTCCAACCAAATGGTTCCGCAAACGTGATAACAGCTACACTGTGGAACCGTCTCCACTTTCAGTACCAGTTCAGATGGAAATGTTAAAATATTTTGAGGATGTAACTGGTAGAATAGATAAGGGAGAACCAGTGGATGTGGTGTATTTGGACTTTCAGAAGGCTTTCGATAAGGTCCCACATAAGAGATTGGCGTGCAAAGTTAAAGCACATGGGATCGGGGGTAAGGTACTGACTTGGAAAGAGAACTGGTTGGCAGACAGGAAGCAAAGAGTATTTCTAAACGGGTATTTTTCCAATGCTACCGCGGCTACGCACTATTCAATTTCAATCCTAAGAAAGAAAATGTTCCAATAATGCGTAATACCACTTCCGCTGACATCTGTACGCGGGGGTCTTCCAAGCCTCATCCTGTTGACATTCAGCAAAAAAATATGGGATTTTCTTGAAGCGCTAAGAGAGACGTTACAACAAAGTTATAATTTTTACACGACAACTATCTGTCGCATATTAGTCACCTTATGACCCAAGTTAATTCAGATTCTCATCCTTGTTATCAAATCCATCCGCGGCCTCTTCCCCTCCCTATCTCTGTAACCTCCTCCAACCCTCCGAGATCTCTGCGCTCCTCCAATTCTGGCCTCTTGAGCACCCCCGATTTTCATCGCTCCGCCATTGGCGGCCGTGCCTTCAGCTACCTGGGCCCTAAGCTCTGGAATTCCTTCCCTAAACCTCTCGATCTCACTAGCTCTCTCTTGTCCTTTAAGACTCTCCTTAAAACCTACCTCTTTTACTGAGCACCTAACCTAATGGCCCTGAAATTCGAGTCTGGGGCTTCCCGCGGGTGCAAGCCCCCGACCTGCACTTACCTAGCGCACAGGCCATTGATCTGTGGGCCCGCATGAGATTCCGATCCTGGGCCTACTCCAACTGCCGGCGCGTGGTGCTTGCGTATCCCAGGGGCGCAGTTAGTTCGATGCATCCCCTGGGATCACGTGGGCCATGGAGAGTCAATGGTAGCAGGGAATGCTTCATTCATAAGTTTGACAGGAAGGGCTGTCAAACCTATAAATACTATAAGCTGCAAAACATCACTAAATCTTCAAATAATTTTTTTTTAAATCACATTTTAAAATAACTATAAATTACATGAAATAACTATTTTAAACAATAATTTAAATTTTTGAAAAAATTAATTATATCTTCTAATGGGGCTAAAAATAAACTTAACTTTCTTTAAATATTTAAAAATAATAAATCTGTGGAAAAAATGTTTTAATTTTAATTAATTCACCACTTACCTTGTTAAAAGCAGGCCTTGCGCCTGCTTTTTATATGTGTAACTCCTGGAGACTTATCCTCCCGGAGAAACCTGCAAAAAAAACCGTAAGTTCGATGCGCACGCACTGCCTCTCCGGCGCACATGTTCCACCTCTCAACCGCTTCTTTCAGGGGAACGGAAGTTCCGGTTTCCCGCGCATGCGCAGTGCATGCACGAAACTGGCACTTTCGTTGGGCCTATGCGTGAGTACCCCGTGCGTACTCACCCGTGGGGACCCGAATTTCTGGGTCATTACCTTTTTATGTGGCTCGGTGTCAAATTTTGTTTGATAATCGCTCCTTTGAAACGCCTTGGGAGATTTTGCTATGTTAAAGGAGCTGTATAAATACAAGTTGCTGTTATTGTATATTTGCACTCTTTAACCCTTTGTGCCTTATTAGTATTGTGATTCAGTGGCTCGCTTGAGATGTTATATGGGCAAATGCAGTTGCTGCTAACTTCGTTTTCCCTTTGATACAGCCTACTTCTCCCCACTCTGCAATCTTAGTCATATTCGGATTTGTTCCTCCCAGACCTGCTTTGTAACTGGCTTTCCTGAACTGTGAGGGTGGGTGAGGAAAATAAAAATGTAAAGAAGGGAAGAAAAAAATAAAAGAACATCATCGAAGCAGATAAACTTACAGCACAGAAGGAGGCCATTCGGCCCGTCGTGCCTGTGCTGGCTCGTTGAAAGAGCAGTCACGCTTAGTCTCGACCTCCCCGCATTCTGTCCGTAACCCTGTAAGTTGCTCAATCTCGAGGGCCTGTCCGACTCTGCTTTAAAATGATTTATGGAATCAGCTTCCACCGCCTTTCCAGATCCAGCGTTCCAGATCCTCACAACTTTCTGAGTGAAAACAATTCTCCTCATCTCCCCTCCAGATCTTTTTCCAATGGTTTTGAATCTGTGACCTCTGGTTATCGACTCACTCACCTGATGGAAATTTTTCTCTATTTATCGAGCCAAACCTCTCACCATCTTGAAAACCTCTATTAGGTCACCTCTTAACCTTCTCTGTTCCAAGGAGAACAGTCCAAACTTCTCCAACCTCTCCTCATAACTGAAGCCCCTCATCCCTGGTGACATCCCTGGTAAACCTCCTCTGTACCCTTTCTAAGGCCTTTTACATCTTTCCTGAAATGTGGTGTCCAGAATTGTCCTCAATACTCCAGCTGAGGCCTGACATCGATGAAAAAGAAAAAGGAGAAATGGAGGGAGGAAGAGAAAGAAAGAAAGACTTGCGTCTCTACAGCGCCTTTCATGACCACTGGATGTCCGAAAGCGCTTTACAGCCAATGAAGTGGAGTCACTGTTGTAATGTGGGAAACATGGCAGCCAATTCGCACATAGTAAGCTCCAACAAACAGCAATGTGATAATGATCAGATAATCTGTTTTAGTGATGTTGATTGAGGGATAAATATTGGCCCCAGGAAGAACTCCCCTACTCTTCATCGAAATAGTGCCACGGGATCTTTTACGTCCACTTGAGAGAGCAGACAGGGCCTTGGTTTAATGTCTCATCCAGAAGACAGCACCTCCGACAGTGCAGCGCTCCCTCAGCACTGCACTGGGAGTGTCAGCCTAGCTTTATATGCTCAAGTTACACTCCGACAGTGCAGCGCTTCCTTAGCACTGCACTGGTAGTGTCAGCCTAGCTTTATATGCTCAAGTTCCTTGGAGTGGGATTTGGACTCACAAGCATCTGGACTCAAAGGCAAATGTGCTACCCACTGAGCCACAGCTGACACTCAAAGAGCAAGGATAGCAGGAAGGAAAATATAATGGTTGAAAAGACAGAAAGAAGAAACTTCACAGGAAAGTGAGGAAGTATTTGATGTGATGGACAGTACAGAGGGAATTTATCTTTGTGTTTGTTGTATTGTACCTGCCTGGCAGTGTTTGATAGCATCATGTATACTGCAAAGGGAGCTATGCTTGTATCTAACCTGTGTTTATCTGACCTGTAGTGCTCAGTTTCATGTTGTACAGAAAACATTGGCCCAGAAATTCGGGTCGGGGGCTTCCCGCGGGTGCAAGCTTCCGACCTGCACTTACCTAGCGCGCCGGCCGTTGTGCTGTGGGCCCAGGTGGAATTCCGATCCTGGGCCTGCTCCAACTGCCGGTACGCAGTGCTTGCATATCCCAGGGGCGTAGTTAGTTCAAACCGTCCCCTGGTATCACGTGGGCCATGGGGAGCCAATGGTAGCAGGGAATCTTTATTCATAGATTTGACAGGAAGACCTGTCAAATCCATGAATTAGAGATCAGCCCCAAAACATAACTAAAACTTCAATAATTTTTTTTTAAATCACATTTTTAAAATAACCATAAATTACATAAAATAACTATTTTAAACAATAATTTAAATTTTTGAAAAAATTAATTACAGTTTCTAATGGGGCTAAAAATTAACTTACCGGCCTAGAAATTGGGTATAGCCCTGCTTGAGGCGTTAGAACTGGTGATGCGCAAAGTTTATAGCCAGACGAAACTTATCGCTGCCTGGCGTGATATTGGGTTGCATCGCCCCCAGAGGGGATTGAGGCGCTAAATCAGCCGTTGCACGGTGCTCTTAAGGCGCAAAAGGTCAGGCGCTACTCAATATCGACGCGGACGGGCGCAGCGCAGGTGAACTCAATGACGGGAAAGCACGAGACCTGCAGGCGCCGGCCGGCTCTTAAAGGGGTGGGTCAGTCAGCCTGAGCATCAACACCTAACGCCCTGTAGGCCTCAGATTCGGTGCTCGCCCTTGTCTGGCGGTACAAACTTGTTCATCATGGAGAAGGTTAGACAGAGAGCAGAGTGCTTCAGCACTTAGGCTCTGGACCACTTGGTGGCTGCAGTTGAACACCGTCGAGAGGTCCTGTATCCGGATAATGGCATGAGGCCGAATCAGAAGGCTTACCGATGATCTTGGAGGGAGGTTGCTGTGAGGGTCAACTCCAGCAGCATGGCGACCAGGACCCCTGTTCAGTGCAGGAAGAAATTCAACGACCTCACACGGATCGTTAGGGTGAGTGATGGTTTACCAAACTTGTGCTTCCCTCCATCTGCAGCTGACTTCGGGCACCCTGTTGCCATGATGCCCCAATGGCCATCTGTCAGCAAGCACCCATGACCCTTTCTGGCCACACACATGGACAGATGTCTCAAGGCCTCATGTAAGGGCTCTTGCACCATGGGGGGCATGTGAAGAGGTCTCAAGGCGTTAAGTAAGGTCTCTTGCACCATGGGGGGCATGCGAAGAGGTCTCCAGGCCTCATGTAAGGGCTCTTGCACCATGGGGGGCATGCGATGAGATCTCAAGGCATCATGTTACACGACTTCCCCTTCTTTCCCCTGCAGTCCAAGCTGGCGATGATTCGAAAGGAGCAGTGTCGAACCGGTGGCGGACCTCCACAAGTGGTCACTCTCACGGATCTGGAGGAGAGAGTGCACCAGATACTTGGAGGACGTCTGTCTGGTCCTGTGACCACTGCATCTGCCGACCCCATTACCGACAGCGAGGGTAAGACTCTCACCTTTTTCACCTGTTGCCTTTCACTTGGTCCCCCCGCCAGCATGCATCCTCAGTGTGCAGCCATGTCAGAGCTTTGCCGCAATCTGGCATGCCTTTCAGCAAAGCTGTCCTTTTGCTAAAGCCACTCTTCCACCTCCCACTTTCAGATGAAGCAGCACCAACTCAGGCTCAACGCGCTGAAGCTGCCAGTGCCAGTGCCACCGGAGGCGAGGACCAGGAGGAATCTGGACCAGCCATTGCAGAATCCGGGGAGCTGACACATCTACAGTCTGGGGATAGTAGTCCCCTGGAGGGGAGGGGGGGGGGCTCTGAGGATGACGCAGTTGCCGGACCAAATGGCATGCAGCCACGCACGGGGGATAGGCAAGTGCGGCCACCGTCTCCCCGCAGGGCAAGGCAGGTCGTCATGACTGCTGCACAGAGTGCAGATGAGGTCCGTCGCCTGGCTGAGATGAGCAAACAGGCCCGGCTCAGACACACGGAGCTGATGGCTGCAGTGGAGAAGATGCCTGAGTCAATAGATTCATTGGCTAGGAGTATGTTGGACTTCGGGGCAACAATGGAGTGGACTCTGCAGGGCTTTGGGGCAGCAATGGCGAGGTCTCTCCAGGTGTTCGGGGAAACAATGGACAGGACTATCCAGGGCTTCGGCCCAACAATGGAGAGGACTGTCCACGGCTTTGAGTCAGTGATGGAAAGGACTGTTCAGGGTTTCGGACAATCCCTGGAAAGGTCTGTGCAGGGCTTGTCCGAGGCAGTGGAGCGGTTGGCACCTGCCTTGTCCGAAGCAATGGGAAGAACTGTCCAGGCCTTCTCCGATGCACTGGCACCTGGCACACAGGTCCTCACTGTTGCCACGCAGTCACTTGCTGGGCTCCTCCACAGCCAGATTGACGCAATGCGATCTCTCACTGCAGCCACCCTCTCTGCATCAGACAGGATCACCCCGGGCCCTTCCACTCCCGTACAAGGCCAGGAATCAGTGGAGCATGCGACTGTGGCGGATGAGCCGAGCCGCTCCCCTCAGATAGCCAGTGTGTCGTCCGACCATGGTGCAGGTGTCCTCTCTCGGCAGGAGACCATTGCACATGCCAGCGCTGGGACGCCTGCATTGCAGCTGCCACCACCTGCAGGCCACACTGCTTCCAGCCATGGTCACAGCAAGCATCCTGCGTCTGCACCCTCCAAGCCCAGAGGTCGGCTAGCCCGTCCCTCAGGGGCTTCTGCGCTTCCAGACAGTCAGGATGCATCCCCCAGCCTTGAGCCCGCCACTGGGGTCCACTTACGTAGAAGCAGCAGGGAGGGAAGGGGCCAGGCGCGAAAGAGAAGTCATTCTCCCTCAAGGGGCCAGTTGTAGAGGGAGGTGCTGAGACGTTTGTTTGTCCAAATTCAAGGACACCCTCACATGCTGTTATATTTGCAGAAGGTTTGTTGAGTTTTGCGGCTTTGCCGAACAGTTATTTTGAAAGTTATGGTTTCTGCTGACATGACGTTGTTTAGCTGTAATGAAAGAATTTTGTACCAATAAACAGAAGTTTCAATGTGGCATGGTGCATGTGACCACTTTCAGTGATGCTGGCATTCAGAGGCCCTCAAACATCCAAAGTGCGCATGAGTTAAGACTCTCATCATTCCGCCACAGGGGTGTCGACAGGAGTCCAGAGGAGCCTCTGACGTATGGACCTTCCACTTTCAGCAGCCCTTCCATCTTCCTCCTCCTCCTCCTCCTCCTCCACCTGCTCTTCCTCCTCCTCATCCTCCTCCTCCTCATACTCCTCCTCCTCCGCCTGCTTGTGCAGGGTCCGAGGGAAGGTAATGAAATGACGCGTTCGCCTATAAAGGCCATCTGTCACTTGCCGGATGCAACAGTGGACTGCAGCCTGAGTGACAGTCACATTGTCCCCAATGGCTGACTGAAAGGATCCGTTGGCATAAAAATGGAGGCCATCAGTCAGTTTAGCCATCACGGACAGAGAGGTTCTGCAGCGTTCACGCGGCTGCAGATCCTGACCAAGCAGGTGGCACAGATCAGTAACAATGTCCCTCCAGATTCGGATCCTTTCCAAACACTGCTCCTCCGACATGTCAAGGCTTGTCACCTGCTGCCTAAAGACCCTCGCAGCATCCCAGCGCATTGGCCGACCTCCATTGCCCCTCCTCCTTCTGGCCAATCCCGGCCCTCTCTCCCGCCATCTCTCTGCCCCTTCACAGTGTTGGGCAATGAGGCCGTCGCCCTCCCAACAAGCTCCCATTCCGATGCCAGTTGGTCAAAAGGCTTTTAGGTGCAGTGCTGCAAGTGCTTCGGACAGGGTTGAAGGTCCCAAGTACTGTAAAGCTAAATTCCCAGAACTCCGCTCCACATTAGCTCACCAACTCTCTTTAGCAGCGATCGCAATGAGCAGGCCAAGTGGCAGAAGATTCTGCAGTGGAGCTGTCCCCTTTAAATAGCGCCCCCCTACTCCGAGAAGGGCCTGTTAGCCCTCCCTCAAACTGTCACTAATAGTGCTGGGTGCTAAGGCTCCGGGCGCCACCCAATATGCGCTCAGGCGCTCCTGAAAGGCGTTGCACACTGAAATGACGTCATGAGCTGCTTGCGCTCGCGGGCGCGCGCAAACACTTAGCGCAGGCGCTAAATGTATAGTCAATATCTGAGTTGGCGCTATCATCATAGCGTCCGCCCCAACATAGTGCTTCGCCCCAATTCTAGGTCTCTTTAGGCGCTCAGCGCTGGCGCTACCAACCCAATTTCTAGGCCACCTTTCTTTAAAGTACTTAAAAATAATAAACCTGTGGAAAAAATGTTTTAATTTTACTTAATTCAGCACTTACCTTGTTAAAAATAAGGCCTTGTGACTGCTTTTTAGAAGTGTAGCTCCTGGAGACTTACCCTCCCGGAGAAACCTGGAAAAAAAACCGGAAGATCCAGGCGTACGCGCTGCCTCTCCAGCGCACGCGTTCGACCCGTGAACCCCTTCCTTTAAGGGAACAGAAGTTCCAGTTTCCCGCGCATGCACAGTGCATGCACAAAACCGGCACTTTCGTTGGGCCTACGCGCGAGTATCCCACGCGTACTCACCTGTGGAGACCCGAAGTTCTGGCCCATTACTGTATGTGTCTCATTTTCTGATCCACATGATCAGGGATACTGGCTGTGCATTCGTCTCAGCTTAGTGACAACCCCATCAGATTATTGAGAAACACCATTCAGTTGAAACACTTCCATTTATACAGTGCCTTTCAACGACCACTGGACGTCCCAAAGCGCTTTACAGCCAATGAATTTGAAATGTAGGAAACGCAGCAGCCATCTGCGCACAGCAAGCTCCCACAAACAGCAATGTGATAATGACCAGATCATCTGCTTTTTAGTGATGTTGATTGAGGGATAAATATTGGCCCCAGGACACTGAGGATAAGCTCCCCCTGCTGTCCTTTGGAATAGTGCCATGGGATCACTCACCTCTCATCAACGGTGTAGCACTCCCTCAGCACTGCACTGGGAGTGTCAGTCTAGATTTTTGTGCTCAAGTCCCTGGAGTGGGACTGTGAACCCACAACCTTCTGACTCAGAGGCGAGGGCGCTCCCCACTGCGCCACAGCTGTCCCAGAATACAGCATCAACCCGATAAAAGGACGACGTTAAATGCTCACCTCAACTATTTCATATCCTCGGACACAAGTCACCTTTACTGTGTCTTTAAAATTGAATTTCAGCCACGAAGGCTCCAGAAGGCTGTTCGGTAAGACTCGATTGGAGCAAGTTGTTTCCACTTCTGTAGGCAAACCCAAATATAATCAACAGAGCTCTTGGCTAAAATGATTCATTCTTTCAATTTTAAAAGCTGTTTTGCTGGTGCTGATTAACAGGCAAAGGCGGTCCTCATACGATTAAATAGAATTTTCATGCTTTGCTCAAAAGAATACTCATTTACTCATTTACTATGGGCTGAATTTTGTCAATGGGGAACTTTTGGAAGCGGGACTCCCACTTGTCGGGTTTTAGTCCCGCCTCCATCGACTTGAGGCCAACCCGCGCTATTTTCCCTTGATTGACCTTGTTAAGCCCGCCCAGCAGGCTTAGCAGGCCAATTAAGGGGAAGCCGCTAACAGAGAACGTCAGTGAGTGACGTTTCATCTGTCAAAACCTTTTGACAGATGAATTGTCATCATTTGACAGCTCTGTGAAGCTGTCAAATACTGACAGTCTCTGTAGTTTGATGAGTTCTTGTATTCAAGACCTCATCAAACCTCTTTTGTGAGCAGAAATTAGATGGTTGTTGCATCGGAGAATGCAGCGGCCATCTGTCATCTCTGCCGGTGAGATGTGAGACTCTTCGCATCCCCAACTGTTGAAGCCTGCAGGAAGAAACAAAGGTAAGCAAACATTTTCTATCACTTTGCACTTACCTCACACACTTACCGCTCCACACTTGCACCCACCACTTACCTCCACAGCGCACTTTTGTACCCCTCTGACCCCCGCAGACCCACGGCTCACCTCGGTGACCCTGGCGGGGTTTCCCGATGTTTGGAAAAATGGGGATAATCCTCTTAACTGCCTGTTAACTACCTGTTAACAAGCAGTTAAGTGACTGTAATCCCCTTCCCACCTCAGGAGATAGGACCTGGCGCAAGTCGGCTACCCGCCTCCTGGGAAGATGGCATGGAGGCGGATTGGGGGTGGGATGAGTACCCGTCCCCCAGATTCTGCCATTTTACCAGCAGTCCCGCCTTCAAATCCGCCCCCCCAAGGCTGGCAAAGTCACCCCCTAGGACTTTTACCGCAACACTAAAATCATAGGGAATTTCAACACGGTGCCACGCAATGGAATCAAATGATTGAATATTTAAAATCACTTTGTCCGGATACAGGGGAAATGAAAGAACTAATAAGATGATTGTTCTCAGAAGGCTAAGTAGATCTACGTGAGAAAGGAAGGATAGAGGGAAGGAAGGAAGAAATAAAGGCCACTGCCATTGGCTCACTGTGTAAAGTCAAAAGTCAGTGTGCAGCTGAACTGGATAACTTCAGGAAGACCAACAGGATTACAATTGGCTTCAATGCTCCTGACGTAGGGATTCTAAAAGATAATTTTAAAAGATAATGGAGCATTAGCCCGTAAGTTCACTAATAAATCCGATAGGGAATTCAGGAGAGTGGTGAGAATGTGGAACTCGCTACCACAGTGAGTAGTTGAGGTGAATAGTAGATAAACACATGAGGGAGAAAGGAAAAGAAGGATATGTTGATGGGGTGCGATGAAGAGGGGTGTGGGGAGGTGGGGGGGGGGTGTCAAGTAGTTTGACACCATCCAGGACAAAGCAGTCCCGCTTGATCGGCACCCCATCCACCACCTTATACATTCACTCCCTCCATCACCGGCGCACCGTGGCTGCAGTGTGCACCATCTACAAGATGTACTGCAGCAACTCGCCAAGGCTTCTTCGGCAGCACCTCCCAAACCCGCGACCTCTACCACCTAGAAGGACAAGGGCAGCAGGCACATGGGAACACCACCACCTCCAAGTTCCCCTCCAAGTCACACACCATCCTGACTTAGAAGTATATCGCCGATCCTTCATCGCCGCTGGGTCAAAATCCTGGACCTCCCTCCCTAACAGCACTGTGGGAGCGAGCACCTTCACCACATGGACTGCAGCGGTTGAAGAAGGCGGCTCACCACCACCTTCTCAAGGGCAATTAGGGATAGACAATAAATGCTGGGCCTTGCCAGCGATGGCCACATTCCATAAAAAAGAATTATTGTTTTTTTTAAAGTCACTTCTGCAAAATTACATATCTAGAGGGCGATTTACGCTGATGCCCATCTAACTGTATCCCAGCTTCATCCAGTGTCCTTAAAGAGGAGTGCGGCAATGGGAAACAAGTTATAGTTGGAGGTGACAACTAATCCTTTTTAATCCTTCTCAAATCCAGATAATAGAGACTTTATCATAGGGTACTGTCAGTTAATGCGAGGGGTGTTATGATTGACATTACCATGAATTAGAAGTGAAAAACAATTGCGGGTTTGGTTTATTTAATCCAAAATGCACCCAAACTTACTTTTACAGTTCCGTTTGTCGCTCTGAATCACAAATCCAATTGGGCAGTAGCAGTGATATCCACCAATATTATTCCCACAGTAATGGCTGCACCCGTGAGCATCAAGCTCACACTCGTTGACATCTGGGCAGAAGAGACCCGGTAATTGAAGTTTGACAGAGATAAAGGAAGAACAATTAGAGTTCTGAGTGAAAGAGAATTTCGATCACGTAGAATTTACAGCCTGATGTCTTCTGTTCGTTGTAATGAAATTGTAAGGGTGTTCTTTAAACTGATCATTGTGTGTAGTGTAAGAAGCCTTCTCCACAACTTTACAATTTTTTAAATTCATTTTCGGGATGTTGGCGTCGCCGGCATTTATTGTCCATTCCTAGTTGTCCTTGAGAAGGTGGTGGTGAGCCTTCGTCTTGAACCGCTGCAGTCCGTGTGGTGAAGGTACTCCCACAGTGCTGACTGCACCTCCCAAATTCACAGCCGCTACCACCTAGAAGGACAAGAGCACCACCTCCAAGTTCCCCTCCAAGTCACACACCATCCTGACTTGGAAATATATCAGCCGTTCCTTCATCGTCACTGGGTCAAAATCCTGGAACTCCCTCCCTAACAGCACTGTGGGAGCAGCTTCACCACACGGACTGCAGCGGTTCAAGAAGGCAGCTCATCGTGATCGTCTCGAGGACAACTAGGAATTGTCAATAAATGCTGGCCTTGCCAGTGACACCTACATCCTGTAAATGAATTTAAAAAAAAATAGACTGGTTCAGATGTGTGAAGATAAATATATTGGCCCAGAAATTCGGGTCTCCACGGGTGAGTACGCGCTGGGTACTCACCCGTAGGCCCAATGAAAGTGCCGGTTTTGTGCATGCACTGCGCATGCGTGGGAAACCGGAACTTCCATTGCCCTAAAGGAAAGGTTTCAGAGGTCGAACACATGCGCCGGAGAGGCTGCGCGTGCACATGTAACTTACTTTTTTTTTGCAGGTGTCTCCGGGACGGTAAGTCTCCAGGCCTGCTTTTAACATGGTAAGTGGTGAATTAATTAAAATTAAAACATTTTTTCCACAGGTTTATTATTTTTAAATACTTTAAAGAAAGGTAAGTTTATTTTTAGCCCCATTAGAAAATGTAATTAATTTTTTCAAAAACTTAAATTATTGTTTAAAATAGTTATTTTATGTAATTTATAGTAATTTTAAAAATGTGTTTTTTTAAAATTTATTTGATGATTTAGTGATGTTTTGGGGCTTATAGTATTTATAGGTTTGACAGGTCTTCCTGTCAAACTTATGAATGAAGCATTTCCTGCTACCATTGGCTCTCTATGGCCTATGTGATCCCAGGGGATGCATCGAACTAACTGCACCCCTGGGATACGCAAGCACTGCGCGCTGGCAGTTGGAGCAGGCCCAGGATCGGAATCCCACACGGGCCCACCGCTCAACGGCCGGCACGCTAGGTAAGTGCAGATCGGGGGCTTGCACCTGCGGGAAGCCCCCGACCCGAATTTCTGGGCCATTAGACATATTCCAGGCAGCAATTCACTTAAGCTGTGAAATAGTGCCATATATGATCATAATGTAAGCTGTGTCTGTGGGGATAGCAAACAATGTCCAAGTAACAGGGTCTAGCCTTGGCCTAGTAATCCAACATAATCAATTATTATGTCCCCGGTCAAATTCTTCAATTCGTGACTTACCAACGCGCGAATAGAGTGCCAGAAACCCAGTGAATGGTTTGGTTTCGGAACCATCTGACGTAAATAAAACCCTCAGTGAGTTACTGGTGGAATAGTATTCCTGCAGTCCTGGATCACCTCCATCATCTTCTCGTTTGCCACACAGCTTAGCCAACTGGTTGTCCTCTGATAGGATCTGTTGTAATAGCATTAACACTAATCATCACCACACACCTTTGGTTTAATATGCTTAAAGTTCCATGAAACAGGGTCGGCTTTGCTTTTAATGCCTGGTGGAAAACGAGCGGTAGTGGGTCACCCGCCCGTTTTGCACCCCGTCCGATTTCTCGCCAAAGGCAACGGAAATAGGGCAGTATGATGATGCACTACCACCTGTTCGCTACAAAATGGCAAGAATGAACGCAGACAATACAGTTGTCTATGAACCCGACTCCTTTCAATGGTCACGGGCTTTTCTAAACATTTGAAGAGGTTCAGACTGCTGTGCGAGATCAGTAACCAACACTTTAATAGGTCTTTCTGCCCTTTGTTCATGAACTAAGTTAACTTTCGGGGTTGTAGTCCCGCCTCCATCGAGATGCGGCCAATCCACGCGATTTTAACTTGATTGACCTTGTTGAGCCCACCCAGCGGGCTCAGCAGGCTAATTAATGGCCACCCGACAACAGGTGACATCACCGACTGAAATTTCATCTGTCAAGATCTTCTGACAGATGAAATATCAGCGTTTCACAGCTGTTTGAAGCTGTCAAACACTGACAGTCTTACTTCTAACATGAATCCTTCTCCACAGACTCAGTTAGAAATCTCACTGGCACAGAAAGCTGCAGGCTGTCACTTTTGACAGTTCGCAGCCGTTCTGCTTTCTGTGCCGGTTAGATGATGGACTCCCGAAACCTAGAGGAAGGAAGGCTGAAAAGGTAAGTACAGGTAATTTAAACTTCTTTACACACTTTAGACACACCAAACACACTTACCTTTGCACTCATGCACCCATCACTCACCTGAACACCGACATCTCGACCCCTCGAAATCCTTCAACCCAACGGCCCGACTCCTCTAACTTGGCGTGGTTTGGAGCCGTCGGGAATCCCACACTTCAAGGTTTAAACATGCAGTTAATTGGCACTAATCCCTTCCCGCCTCAGGTAGGCGGGTCCCAGTGCGGGGTGGGTACCCGCCTCCTTTGAAACTTACATGGAGGCAGGTTGGGGGCGGGATGGTGTCAGGACCCCCGAATTCGGGCCTTTAACCCCCTGCACGCCACCAATCACGACTCCAAGGATCAGTTAAAATCGAGGCCAAAGCGTCTGTTTAGCCTTCATTAAAATGGATATGCTTCCGACAAACTTATTCTTGCACTTTGCCTAATATCGCACAGCCTGATTTCAGTTCCTTCGGGGGGTCATGTTAACTTTGGGCGAGAGTGTAAGACAGGCAATATCGGAGCCACCATCTCCTGTACACCTTCCCCTGATTTTGATTCCCAGGTCACCTCTCAGCCCTCTCTCGGCATATGGGGTGGGACATTTAGGACTGAGATGAGGAGGAATTTCTTCACTCAGAGGGTGGTGAATCTGTGGAATTCCCCAACACAGAAGGCTGTGGAGGCCAAGTCACTGAATATATTTAAGGAGATCGATAGATTTCTAGATACAAAAGGCATCAAGGGGTACGGGGAGAGAGCGGGAATATGGTATTGAGATAGAGGATCAGCCATGATCATATTAAAAGGCGGAGCAGGCTTGAAGGGCCGAATGGCCTACTCCTGCTCCTATTTTTCTATGTTTCTATGTACACCTTCCCCTGATTTTGATTTCCATTGAATTCAATCAGGTCGCCCCTCATCCTTCTCTTTTCTAGGGAGAAGAGCCCCACCCTGTTCAATCTTTCCTGATATGTATAAGCTCTCTCTTGTAGTATTATCCTTGTAAATCTTGTTTGCACCTTCTCATCTAGAACTAGGGGGCATAGTCTCAGGATAAGGGGTTGGCCATTTAAGACTGAGATGAGGAGGAATTTGTTCACTCAGAGGGTTGTGAACCTTGGGAATTCTCTGCCCCAGAGGGATGTTAATGCTGAGTCTTTGAGTATATTCAAGGCTGAGATCAATATATTTTTAGACTCTAGGGGAATCAAGGGATATGGGGATCAGGTGGGAAAGTGGAATTGAGGTTAATGATCAGCCATGATCTTATTGAATGGCGGAGCAGGCTCAAGGAGCCGTGTGGCCGACTCCTGCTCCTGTTTCTTATGTCCTTATGTTCTCCAGCACGTCTACAGTCTCAATACCTTTATATTGTTTGTTTGGCATCCTTCCGACCATTCAATGTCGATGTACGGTATATAAATTTTGATAATATAACCTTGTGGTGCTGAGATGTCCCACACCTCATTGCTGTTAGCTGGATATCGCAGAGGGTGGTTGGGAGAAGAGAGTTCTCCAAAAGGTTGGTTCAGATGAATGGTACAGGATGCAGATATCACTAGTGACAAAAATACAGGTGACCTGTTGCAAATCAATTAAATACCTCTGTTAGGATCAATCAAAGCAATTCAGCAGAAACATATAGAGATATCATCAGCAATGGATGCATACATACATAGACACAATAATATATGGGTCTGTGTGTGTGTGTGTGTGTGTGTATGGGTCTATGTGTGTGTATGGGTGTGTGTGGGTCTGTGTGTGGGTTTGTGTGTATGGGTCTATGTGTGTGTATGGGTCTGTGTGTGTGTGTGTATGGGTGTGTGTGGGTCTATGTGTGGGCTTGTGTGTCTGTGTGTGTGTCCGTATGAATGGGTGTGTGTGGGTCAGTGTGTGTGTGTGTGGGTGTTTATGTGTTTATGTGTGTGTGTGTGTGTGTATAGGTCTGTGTGTGTGTATGGGCCTGTGTGTGTGTGTGTGTGTGTGTGTGTATGGGTCTGTGTGTGTGTGGGTCTGTGTGTGTGGGTGTGTGTATGGGTCTGTGTGTGTGGGGGGTCTGTGTTTGTCTGTGTATGGGTCTGTGTGTGTGGGGGGTCTCTGTGTGTGCGTGTGGGTGTATGTGGGTCTGTGTGTGTGTGTGTGTGTGTGTGTATGGATGTGTGTATGTGTGTGTGTGTATAGGTCTCTGTGTGTGTATGGGTCTGTGTGTGTGTATGTGTGTGTGTTTTTTTGTATAGATCTGTGTGTGTGTGGGGGGGGGTTATGTGTGTGGGGGGATATGCGTGTGTGTGTGTGGGTGGGTGTGTGTATGTGTCTGTGTGTGTGTATTGGTCTGTATGTATGGGTGTGTGTGTATATGTGTGTGTTTGTATAGGTATGTGTGTGTGTGTGTGTGTGTGTATAGGCCTGTGTATGTGTATGGGTCTGTGTGTGTGTGTGTGTGTATGGGTCTGTGTGTGTGTATTGGTCTGTATGTATGGGTGTGTGTTTATATGTGTTTGTTTGTATAGGTCTGTGTATGTGTATGAGTGTGTGTGTGTGTGTGTATAGGCCTGTGTGTGTGTGTGTGTGTGTGTGTGTGTGTGTGCCTGTGTGTATGGGTCTGTGTGTGTGTGTGTGTATGGGCCTGTGAGTGTATGGGTCAGTGTGTGTGTGTGCATGGGTCTGTGTGTGTATGGGTCTGTGTGTGTGTATGGGTCTGTGTGTGTGTATGGGTCTGTGCGTGTGTGTATGGGTCTGTGTGTGTGTGTATGGGTCTGTGTGTGTGTGTGTGTGTGGGTCTGTGTGTGTGTGTGTGTGTATGGGCCTGTGTGTGTATGGGCCTGTGTGTGCGTGTGTATGGGTCTGTGTGTGTGTGGGTCTGTGTGTGTGGGTGTGTGTATGGGTCTGTGTGTGTGGGGGGTCTGTGTGTGTCTGTATGGGTCTGTGTGTGTGGGGGGTCTCTGTGTGTGCGTGTGGGTGTATGTGGGTCTGTGTGTGTGTGTGTGTGTGTGTGTATGGATGTGTATATGTGTATGGGTGTGTGTGTATAGGTCTCTGTGTGTGTATGGGTCTGTGTGTGTGTATGTGTGTGTGTTTGTTTGTATAGGTCTGTGTGTGTGTGGGGGGGTTATGTGTGTGGGGGTGATATGCGTGTGTGTGTGTGGGTGGGTGTGTGTATGTGTCTGTGTGTGTGTATTGGTCTGTATGTAAGGGTGTGTGTGTATATGTGTGTGTTTGTATAGGTATGTGTGTGTGTGTGTGTGTGTGTATAGGCCTGTGTATGTGTATGGGTCTGTGTGTGTGTGTGTATGGGTCTGTGTGTGTGTATTGGTCTGTATGTATGGGTGTGTGTGTATATGTGTTTGTTTGTATAGGTCTGTGTGTGTGCATGTGTGTGTGTGTGTGTGTGTGTGTATAGGCCTGTGTGTATGGGTCTGTGTGTGTGTGTGTGTGTATGGGCCTGTGAGTGTATGGGTCAGTGTGTGTGTGTGTGTGCATGGGTCTGTGTGTGTATGGGTCTGTGTGTGTGTATGGGTCTGTGTGTGTGTATGGGTCTGTGCGTGTGTGTATGGGTCTGTGTGTGTGTGTATGGGTCTGTGTGTGTGTGTGTGTGGGTCTGTGTGTGTGTGTGTGTGTATGGGCCTGTGTGTGTATGGGTCTGTGTGTGTGTGTGTATGGGTCTGTGTGTGTGTGTGTATGGGCCTGTGTGTGTGTATGGGTCTGTGTGTGTATAGGTCTGTGCGTGTGTGTATGGGTCTGTGTGTGTGTATTGGTCTGTATGTATGGGTGTGTGTGTATATGTGTGTGTTTGTATAGGTCTGTGTGTGTGTATGTGTGTGTGTGTGTGTGTGTGTGTGTGTATAGGCCTGTGTGTGTGTGTGTGTGTATGTGTCTGTCGGTGTGTGTATATGGGCCTGTGTGTGTATGGGTCTCTGTGTGTGTGTGCATGTGTCTGTCTGTGTGTGTGTGTGGGTCTGTGTGTGTGTGTGTGTCTGGGTATATGTGGGTGTGTATGGTTCTGTGTGTGTATGGGTCTGTGTGTGTGTGTGTGTGTGTATGGGTCTGTGTGTGTATGGGTCTCTGTCTGTGTGTATGGGTCTGTCTATGTGTGTGTGGGGTCTGTGTGTGTGTGTGTCTGGGTATATGTGGGTGTGTATGGTTCTGTGTGTGTATGGGTCTGGGTATATGTGGGTGTGTATGGTTCTGTGTGTGTATGAGTCTGTGGGTGTGTGTATGGGTCTGTGTGTGTATGGGTCTCTGTCTGTGTGTATGGGTCTGTCTATGTGTGTGTGGGGTCTGTGTTTGTGTGTGTCTGGGTATATGTGGGTGTGTATGGGTCTGTGTGTGTATGGGTCTGGGTATATGTGGGTGTGTATGGTTCTGTGTGTGTATGAGTCTGTGTGTGTGTGTATGGACCTGTGTGTGTGTATGGGTGTGTGTGTGTCTCTGTGCGTGGGTCTGTGTGTGTGGGTCTGTGTAGATGTGTGTATGTCTCAGTGTGTGGGTCTGTGTGTGTGGGTCTGTGTAGATGTGTGTGTGTCTCTGTATGTGTTGCTCGCCTTCATTTGTGTCCTCGCACGGCTGATACAGCCCTCATCAGTTCCTTGAAATAAACCAATAAATTAAAAAAATGCAAATGATCTTGAAATGCTCATTAAACATTCATACATTGAGGATTTCTTTATAACTTACCACATGTTTCCTTCATCGAAAGTTGTACTGAGGTAAAGGATTAACTTATTAAAGAACGGGCTCCTGAAACATACTTTCCCCTGTAAGTCAATATTTACTCTCCATCCCACAAATAGGCTGCTGAGAGACCAGACTCGACCTTCACCTTCCGCTGGAACTTTAACAGCTCGGTTAATGATACTTGGTTAGAGATTAGAGATTTTTCCGCATAGTCAGAATTTGCTAATTTATCCCAATGATTCCTGCTCGTACTTTAACACAGCATTTGTGTTAAAGATTAGAACGTTTTTTGATAAACGATGGAAAATCTGAATAATGAAGAAGGGAAAACAGAAAGCTATAAATAAAATCAAACCAATAAACAGTAGCAGAGATAAACTTATATAGAGATAGAGAAAGAGATAGGGAGACAAAGATAGATAGAGAGATAGATAGAAAGATAGATAGATAGAGAGCGATAGATGGAGAGAGAGATAGAGATAGATAGAAAGATAGATAGATAGAAAGCGGTAGATGGAGAGAGAGAGAGAGATAGATAGAGAGATAGATAGATAGATAGAGAGCGATAGATGGAGAGAGAGATAGAGATAGATAGAGAGATAGATAGAGAGATAGATAGAAAGATAGATAGATAGAAAGCGATAGATGGAGAGAGAGATAGAGATAGATAGAGAGATAGATAGAGATATAGATAGAAAGATAGATAGATAGAGAGCGATAGATGGAGAGATAGATAGAGAGATAGAGAGATAGATAGATAGAGAGCGATAGATGGAGATAGGGATAGATAGATAGATAGAAAGAGAGATAGATAGAAAGATAGATAGAAAGAAAGCGATAGATGGAGAGAGAGAGAGATAGATAGAGAGATAGATAGAAAGATAGATAGATAGAGAGCGATAGATGGAGAGAGAGATAGAGATAGATAGAGATAGATAGATGGAGAGAGAGATAGAGATAGATAGAGAGATAGATAGATAGATAGATAGAAAGATAGATAGATAGAGAGCGATAGATGGAGAGAGAGATAGAGATAGATAGAGATAGATAGATGGAGAGAGAGATAGAGAGAGATAGAGAGATAGATAGAGAGATAGATAGAAAGATAGATAGATAGAGAGCGATAGATGGAGAGAGAGATAGAGATAGATAGAGAGATAGATAGAGAGATAGATAGAAAGATAGATAGATAGAGAGCGATAGATGGAGAGAGAGATAGAGATAGATAGAGAGAGAGATAGAGAGATAGATAGAAAGATAGATAGATAGAGAGCGATAGATGGAGAGAGACATAGAGATAGATAGAGAGATAGATAGAGGGATAGATAGAAAGATAGATAGATAGAAAGCGATAGATGGAGAGAGAGAGAGAGATAGATAGAGAGATAGATAGAGAGATAGATAGAAAGATAGATAGATAGAGAGCGATAGATGGAGAGAGAGATAGAGATAGATAGAGAGATAGATAGAGAGATAGATAGAAAGATAGATAGATAGAGAGCGATAGATGGAGAGAGAGATAGAGATAGTTAGAGAGATAGATAGAGAGATAGATAGAAAGATAGATAGATAGAAAGCGATAGATGGATAGATAGAGAGATAGATAGAGAGATAGGTAGAGAGATAGATAGAGAGATAGAAAGATAGATAGATGGATAGCTAGAAACAGATAGATAGACAGACAGATAGAGAGATAGAGATAGATAGAGAGAGAGAGATAGAGAGAGATAGATAGAAATAGCTAGGTGGATAGATAGAACGATAGATAGACAGATAGATAGATAGATAAATAGAAATAGATAGACAGGCAGATAGAGATAGAGAGAGATAGAGAGAGATCGAGATAGATAGATAGAGAGATAAATAGAAATAGATAGAAAGAGAGATAGATAGAAATAGATAGATAGACAGAGAGATAGATAGAGAAATAGAAAGATAGACAGATAGATAGATAGAAAGATAGATAAATAGAAATCAATAGATAGATAGATAGACAGAGAGATAGATAGATAGAGGGAGAGAGTGAGAGATAGATAGATGGATAGATAGATAGAAATTAATAGATAGATAGATAGAAGGAAAGATAGATAGATAGATGGATAGAAATAAATAGATAGATAGATAGATAGACAGGCATACAGATAAATAGACAGATAGATAGCTGATAGATAGATACTTTCTTAGGGATAGAGAGATACATAAACATAAAGCAGTGGAGAGTCAACAATACCTAAGAATTGTTTGCGGGAGATTTTGATTGATTTGTAGTAAGATAAAACTAACGGTATATATAGTTAAATTGCATTCACTGTGCTGAGGGTTATAAAGTATAGATTCCATTAAATTCAAGTGCTAATCGCATCCGGGACTGAGCTGCCCACAGAGCAGTTTATCGGAGTATATATTTGAGTACTATCCTCACGCTATTTAGGGAGATCGAGGTTCGGCCACCCTGTAGCTTGAGATCAATAATTGTACTGAGTGGTCTCCTGAAGCCCTGCGTGTTCCTTGTATCAATTCCTATAATAACATCTCTAAAACTAAGACTCTGCATTTAGAATCTTAATTCCTAGCTGTTTTCTCTAATTATATTAATTAACAGCTGGGTTAGCTGGAGGGTGTGTTTTAACTTAAGGTGCCGTTCTAGTTTGAGGTGATGTTTTAGTTTATAGCACTGGGTTAGTTTTAGCCACCGTACAAGTTTGAGACACTTATCTAGTTTTAGTTGCTGCTACTGTGTCAGTTTGAGGCGGTATTAGTTTGATTTACTGCATTACTTTCAGGTCGTTCCAGGTATTTAGCTTGAGGTGATCAATTATGTTGAGGTGCTGAATTTGTTTGTGGTGCTGCATTAGTTTGAGGTGTTGTATTGGTTTGAGGTGCTGTATTATTCTGATGTGTTGTATTAGTTTGAGGGGCTGTATTAGTTTGAGGTGCTGTATTAGCTTGAGGTGCTGTATTAGTTTGAGGTGCTATATTAGTTTGAGGTGCTACATTAGTTCGAGGTGCTGTATTAGTTTGAGGTGCTGTATTAGTTCGAGGTGCTGTATTAGTTTGTGGTGCTGTAATAGTTTGTGGTACTGTATTTGTTTGAGGTGCTGTAATAGTTTGTGGTACTGTATTAGTTTGAGGTGCTGTATTAGTTTGAGGTGCTGTATTAGTTTGAGGTGCTGTAATAGTTTGTGGTACTGTATTAGTTTGAGGTGCTGTAATAGTTTGAGGTGCTGTATTAGTTTGAGGTGCTGTATTAGTTTGTGGTGCTGTAATAGTTTGTGGTACTGTATTAGTTTGAGGTGCTGTATTAGTTTGAGGCGCTGTATTAGTTTGAGGTGCTGTATTAGTTTGAGGTGCTGTAATAGTTTGTGGTGCTGTATTAGTTTGAGGTGCTGTATTAGTTTGAGGTGCTGTATTAGTTTAAGGTGTTGTATTAGTTTCTGGTACTGTATTAGTTTGAGGTGCTGTATTAGTTTGAGGTGTTAGATTTTTTCGAGCTATTGTATTAATTTCATATAGTGTATCATTTTGAGAATTTTTATTAGGTTGAGGTGATGCATTAGTTTTAACATCTATATTAGTTTGAGGGGCTGTATTCGTTTGAGGTGCTGACTTAGTTTTAGGCATTATATTAGTTTCAGATTCTGTATAAGGTTGATGTGCTGTATTAGTTTGAGAAGCTACATACATTTTCAATTTGTTGTTGTTATCCTTAAGAAGCTATAGTTCCAATTAATGCCTGAACATCCCGTTGTGCGAATGGAGCCTGTTTGTCGGACAGGGCTACATCCAAGGAAGGAGTGTGGTTAGGAGATAAGGGAAGTGATACTCTGGTAACAAGGTCGGGTAATATAAAGAGAAAATGCTGGAAACACTCAGCAGGTCAGGCAGCATCTGTGGAGAGAGAAACAGAGTTAACATTTCCGGTCGATGACATTCCATTAGAAGGTGGGCAGTTGTGTCACGTAGAAGAGGCGAGGAAAAGATGTAAAAGTGGCCTTTGGAACCGATACTTTAGAATCCGATAAAGGTTTGATCAACTTGTATCTCGAACTCGGAACTATAACGTATTTGAGTTCTCCGGTTAAAATTCGCGAGGGTTTGTCTAAATGCTGTTGTTAATTATAAGTCTAATTATTGCGGGATTAATAACTCTGACATTTAATGTTGCGAACCCTTTTACTGCACTGCGCGTTTTCCAGCTGTGCTCGGAGCGCCGTCCCCTTCAGTCCATCGCTCACAGGGACTGTTCCATTCAGCGTTTCTTTTCTCTGGCCCTTGGTGAAATTTCATAGATTGAAAGCGACGTGTCTCACCCCAAGCTCGTCACCGACTCGCTAACCGCTGCACAGCGACCACACTCTGCTCCCGTGAGATGGAAGCCCAGGTGCTGTTTCAAGCTCGAGTGCAGTTACAAGCAGAACTCATTCAAAGAAAGTCCAAGTCATTGAGGCGCCTGATTCTTTGCACCTTCCCAAAGTGTTGAGATTCATGTGGGGGTGATTTAGGCACGCCTTTCCCCACATTACAACACTTCAAAGGTACTTCATTGGTTATAAAGCGCTTTGGGACGTCCTGAGTTCGTGAAAAGCTCTGTATCAATGCCAGTGTTTCTTTTTGGCAAAAGTTCGAACAGCAAGTTCATAATTCGCGAGCAAAATAAGGGCTCGTCCGGGATTTGAACCCGGGACCTCTCGCAAGTTTCAACTAAATAACCCCGAAGCGAAATCATACCTCTAGACCAACGAGCCAACTGACAGATATTGTTGGAGATAAAAGCTAACCATTGTAAAACCATTTTTTCTGTGTAGTTGTTCTTGATGATCAGAGCACTTGAGACCGAGACAATGACTTTGCCCTTTGGACCTGTCTTCTGAAGCGCCGCCCGGTCCCAGACCTACAGTTAATGAGCTGTGGTTCAGATATTGGATGGGAGAAAAATTGATAAAGAGGAGGTACTAGAAAGTCTGGCTGTAAACCTTTTGTTTATATTCTCTTCTGGACGCCGGTTAGCTGCCGCTCTCTTTTTCCCATAACATACTGAAAACCAAGGAGCCGACTGGTTAAAAGTAGTGGAGATAAGAGGTAACTATTGTAAAAACCATTTTGTGTATGTGGCTATTCTTGATGAGCAGAGCACTTGAGACCGAGAGAGTGACTTTGCCTTTTCAACCTGTCTTCTGAAGCGCCGCCCGGGCCCACTCCTACAGTTAATGAGCTGTGGTTGAGATATTGGATGTGATAACAATTGGTAAAGAGGAGGTACCAGGAAAGCTGGCTGTATTTATGTCCATAAGTCACCAGGACCAGATCAAATGCATCCTAGGATGCTCAGGGAAGCACAGGTGGAAATTGTGAAGTTACGGGCCACAACCTTCCAATACTCATTGGATACGGGGGTGGTGCTAGACGTCTGGAGAATTGCAAATGTTACACCCTTGTTCAAAAAGGTGTATAAGGTTCAACCCAGCAACTACAGGCCAGTCAGCTTAACGTCGGTAGTCAGGAAGCTTTTAGACAGGATAATCCTGGACAAAATGACCGGCCACTTGGACAAGTGTGGATGAATTAAGGAAAGTCTGCACGGATTTGTTAAAGGCAAATCGTCTTTTACCAACTTGATTGAATTTTTTGATGAGGTGAAAGAAAGCGTTGATGAGGGAAATGCGGTTGATGTGGTGAACATGGACTTCCAAAAGGCATTTGATAAAGTGCCACATAACAGGATTGCCAGCAAAGTTGAAGCCCATGGAATAAGAGGGACAGTGACAGCATGGATGTGAAATTGGCTAAGAGACAGGAAACAGAGTAGTGGTGAACGGTTATTCCTCTGACTGGAGGAAGATGTCCCCCAGGGGTCGGTACTAGGACCACGGCCCATCTTGACATATATTAATTATTTGGAGTTAGGTGTCCAGGGCACAATTTCAAAATTTGCTGATGATACAAAACTTGGAAGTATAGTGAGCAGTGAGGAGTCTAGTGATAGACTCCAAGTGGACATGGACAGGCTGGTGGAATGGGCGGACATGTGGCAGATGAAGTTAAATGCAGAAAACTGTGAAGTGATACATTTTGGTTGGAAGAATGAGGAGAGGCAATATAAATTAAAGGATACATTTCCAAAGTGGGTGCAGGGACAGAGAGACCTGGGGGTATATGTGCACAAATCATTGAAGGTGGCAGGACAGGTTGAGAAATCAGTTTAAAAAGCTTATGGAATCCGGGGCTTTACAAATAGAGGCATAGAGCACAAAAGCAAGGAAGTTACGATGAACCTTTATAAAACACTGGTTCGGCCACAACTGCAGTATTCATGTTCCAGAAAATGTTATTCTGTGCAATAACCGGTCCTGTTAAATTGAACAAAAGTTGCACAAGATTCCTGGTGACATAAGCAATGAACATTTTAAACCAGACTCCTGAAATACAATGGGCCTGGAAATTGCGATCGGGGGCTCGCCACCGGCTAACGCCTCGGAATCGAAAAACAAATGCGAATTACCTGGTGTCTCCGGAGCTTCGGACTCTTGCCGCCCAGGGCCTGCTGGCGTCCGCCTGCATAAAGGCCCACGGATCCCAGGGGCGCACAAGGTTCGCAACCATCTCTGGGGTCACATGGCCCAGGCCAACCAATCAAAAAGGGGATTCCTATGAGGCTAATGGGGATTCCATTTATGTATGGAATCCTCAAAACCACAATCGAAATCTCCAAATAAAAAACATTTCACACCACGGAAATAAAAATAAATGATCACTTGTTCAAACTTAATGAAATTAATTAAACATTTAAAATACAATTTTTAATTTTATGAAATATAAATTTGAACATTTTAAAGCGGGCCAGAATTTACCTAAACGAATTTAAAATGTATGTATGTTCATATCATTAAAAAAAATATTTTAACATTTATTTTCACCCGTGCACTGGCAAAAGAAGGTCTTACGCCTGCTATTAGGCTGGATAGCTCTTTCGACCAATGTGGACACTAAGAACCGAATGGCCTCCTTTTGTACCGTAAATTTCTCTGATTCTATTACCTGGTGTAAGGGTTTCCTGGGCATTCGCTGGGCAGTAGTTAGCCCAACTCTGCACCAGCAAAAGTGATGTTGTAGCAGATGCGGTGGATCTGTCCAAGCGAAACTTGACAGATCACAAGTTCTGGGCTTTCGGGCGTGCGGAAACCTGGAACTTGCGGGGTGGTTCTGAAGGCGTACGAGAGCCTACGCTGTGCATTCGCTGTCGGAAGCACCGTAAAACCCGGGCCATGGTGTAAAATGAGATATGCATAACAATTCATCACATAGAAAGCACAATACACGTTATTGAAGCATCTTTAGCATTTAATTCATTCTGCAAATTAAGATTATCGGTTAATTAATGCTAATTAAAACATTTGTTCACATTAGATACATGTAAGTAATTTTAACAAGTTAGTTTAAATTAATTAAAGACTGTTACAAAAGTTACTTCCCTGACCGGGAATCGAACCCGGGCCGCGGCGGTGAGAGCGCCGAATCCTAACCACTAGACTACCAGGGAACACGGAAGTTGAATGCGATAATTGTACATAGAATGGGTCAATCCGTATTGGATACAAATTCATTTTTGATTGTTCACATCTAAAAGCATTTCATGACTCTGCGACTTACAAATCTAGTTACATGTACCTGAAATATTTTCTCAATTATTGGGGTGCATTTATCTTCATTCGAAACCTCAGTAAAATGCTCCAACCTCGTCTGTTTCCCTCATACCGGCTGTGCAACATCCACAAATCAAATGTAATCTCACACGGCGCGCTGGCCTCTACCAGTTCTATATGTGTATATAGAGAATTAATGACAAAAGGTCATCGACCTACAGATTACACATACATGTAAAAATATTTATAAGCAGCAGAGCCATGAACTTCATTTACATGTAATACAAGTCAGAAACATACTTGTATTTCTATTTCTATAGCATTCTGGACACAACATCGAGTTCAACAATTTCAGACCATAACCTCTGCTCCTATTTTCTCAGGTGGCAGCTGTTCATGATTCTGCCATTCCCATTTACACCTCCTCTGGTCCCATCTCTCCTTCCTTTACTTGTCCCATTACCATCTCCTTTTGCCTCGCACCTTCATCCCTTTTGTCGTTTAATCTCTCCTGCCTTCCACCTTATCACCAATATTGCCTCTTGCTGTTTCCTCCTCTCCCCCATTTGCCTAAAATCTGTTTCATCTCTAACTTTTCCCAGTTCTGACGAAAGGTCATCGATCTGAAACGTTAACTCTGTTTCTCTCTCCACAGATGCTGCCTGACCTGCTGAGTATCTCCAGCATTTTCTGTTTTTATGTCAGATTCCCAGCCTCTGCAGTATTTCGCTATTGCATACTTTACTCCGAATAGACTCAAATGCATTGATAAATATTGTGACGGTGCAATGCAACGTTCCCTAGTGGGTAGGATTCAGCGTTCTCTTGAAGTTGATTCCAGGTCAGGGGAGTAACAGTTTTTACTTCGAGACCTGATTAAAATGAATTACATGACTTTCATGTGGAAAAAAGAATAATTGGTTTAAACATCATTTATTAATCCATAAAGTTATTTTGTAGAAATTCAATCATTTATTTAGCCCTCAGCATGCGATGAACCTTTATCCCTATCTCATTGTATTTTAGGAGCCTTGGTTTAAAATGTTGAGTGTTTATGACACGCACCCAGCCCCAGAATCGCCACTGTGAAAGTAGGAAACTGCTCGAAATACACAACAGGGCGGGCAGCTTGTGAAAAACAATTAAACTTTTGGCGTGTAGACTTTTCATAGAAATGGAACCAGCTTCGTGTGACAATATGAGCTGTGAGTGTGTGTACATGGGTGGCCTGTTTCTGTATCAAGCGAGTGTTTGTGTTCTGATGCGATCCTTTGCATGTCAATGAGTCATAGAGTCTAAGCGGCACATAAAATGTGCTGGGCTACGGGGAGAGGGCGGGGGAGTGGGACTAGCTGAAGGGCTCTTGCAGAGAGCGACACGGGCTGGACGGGCCGAATGGCCTCCCTCTGTGCTGTAACCATTCTCTGATTCTATGATGTAGATCTGTAAGTGATGAAAGGCGACTACAGTGTTTCACCACCACCTCGGAGATGGGCAATAAATGCTGGTCTTGCCAGCGAGACCTACATCCCAGGAACAAATATAAAAAATATATCTAATACTCATTGTTGTGAGTTAACAAATAAGATATTAATTGTCCAGACTGATATGAGCTGTAAAAGAACAGTGACCCCGACGTGATTTGAACACGCAGCCTTCTGATCTGGAGTCAGACGCGCTACCGTTGCGCCACGAGGCCTAGACAGTTTTTGTTGTGTATTCAAGTTCATATATACAGAAGTATCATACCTGGTTCCTGGTGGTCGACTGACACTCACCCGCTTTCGATTCTCAATCAAAGAATTTATGTTGACACAAGATTTGGGAACAGTAAATTGCAGAAAGATAATTCAAGTCTGTGAGACGAGTAATAATTGCTTTAATCTTGGTTAATAAATCCATTACTTTCTGTTACAGATTTCGGTTACAGACGCTCTTTGCGTGACATTTGTTCCGCGTTTAATTTTACAAACTGGGTGAGATCGCTAATCGCGGGGAGACAGTGGGAGCTTCAACGGCCCCACTGTCAGGATGTGGAAGGATTCACGTTCGGGGTGTGTGGGGGGATCAGTGACATTTTTTGTAAAGCGCAGCGGGGGAGAAGGACAGAGCATTCAGTGTGGGACAGAAGCTGTTTAAATTGAGGCAACCCATTGCCGATCAGCACAGAGGGAGTTAACTGACTCAGTAGCCCTCTGCTGCTGCTTCAGAGTCGGTGATTTCCACATTGTCGCGGTTATCAAGTTCGAGCCCGGGTGGAAACATATATTTTTTAAACTTGCTGTGGCGAACATCCAGAGGCGAATTTATTCTCCTGTCAAAAGGGCCACAGCGGCTTCTACCTTGTTCTTTAATTGCTCTTTATTTCACTTCACTGAGTTAGATATATTTCTTAAGGCTAAAGAGATCAAGGGATATGGGGAGAAGGCAGGGACAGGGTACTGAATTTGAATGATCAGCCATGATCTCATTGAATGACGGAGCAGGCTCGAGGGGCCGAATGGCCTACTCCTGCTCCTATCTTCTATGTTTCTATGTTTCTATGAATAGATAACTTTGAGTGAGAGAAAACGGATCCAGAAATGTAATCCATTAATCTGCAGGGTGGCCGTCAGTAAGAGGCCTTTTCTCTCTGGATCCGGTAGCGGATCTGCTTTCAGGCTCAAGATTGCCGGTACTGTCGATAGATTTTTGTTGAGTAAGGGTATTAAGGGTTAAGGAACCAAAGCGGGTAGAGGGAGTGAAGATACAGACTTGCCCTGATCTAATTCAATGACGGAACAGGCTTGAGGGAATGAATGGCCTCCTCCTGTTCCTATGGAGTCGCTGCAATACAATGTACCCGAGTGCTGGACGGTTTCTGGTGTGTAATGGTTATCGCATTCCGCTAACACACGAAAACTCAATGGTTCGAAAGTGGGTAGAGGCAATTTAATGCCTTTTCTCCATTCAAGTTTACTAAATATGAAAACAGGAATAATTTATATGCTTGTTTAAGTACAAATAAAACACGCATTGTCAGGCGAATTATACCTTTCAAATGGCACCGTTACAGTGAGTGAAGTAATTCTGAATGATATTTCCCATATCGGTCACAGTTTGGATTGCGGTACTTTAAGCAGGATTTGGGGAAAGTTGGCATGATTTAGGGCATCTCCCCCTCGCGTGTCGCTACATGAAAGAGGTTGAGAATGTGGAAGCAAAACAACACAGATTAATAGGAAAACACAGGGTCAGCGACGGGATTCAAAGTGCAGTTTCAATCGGGCTGTCTGGGTGTCCTTTCAATAAGAAACAAAGAAAGTGCGTCTCCAAAAATGTCCCACACCGTGTTATGATTCAGGAAACTGAGACAGCGGGTAGAAATAGAGACATAAAAGCAGAGTGATATAGAGAAGAGTAAGAGAGAAGAGGGAAAATACTGTTTCCACGGAGAACTAATGCAGAGACTCCTCTGCTGCGCCTGGAGTGGCCTCCTGCAGCCCGGATACATTAACATCGTAACAGCTCATTAACTGTAGGAGTGGGACCGGACGGCGCTTCAGAAGACAGGTCGAAAAGGCAAAGTCACTGTCTCGTCTCAAGTGCTCTGCTCATCAAGAATAGCCACACACACAAAATGGTTTTAGAATGGTTACCTCTTATCTGCACTAGCGCCAATCAGTTGTCTCTTTGGTCTAGGGGTATGGTTCTCGCTGCTTAAAACTTGCGAGATATCCTGGGTTGAAATCCTGGACGTGCACTACTTTTGTCCGCGGATTTTGAACTTGCAGTTGAAACTATTGCAAAGAAAGACTTGCATTGATACAGCGCTTTTCACGAATTCAGGACAGTCCAAAGCGCTTTACAACCATTGAAGCACCTTTGAAGTGTTGTAATGTGGGGAAAGATGTGCTCAAATTCCCCCCACGTGAATTTTAGCACTTTGGGAAGGAGTTCGGTGCAAAGACTCAGGCTCCTCAATGACGTGGACTTTGTTTGAATGAGTTCTGCTTGTAACTGCACTCGAGCTTGAAACAGCTCCTGGGCCTCCATCTCACGGGAGCAGAGTGTGGTCGCTGTGCAGCGGTTAGCGAGTCGGTGACGAGCTCGGGGGCGAGACAGGTCGCTTTCAATCTATGAAATTTCACCAAGGGCCAGAGAATAGAAACGCTGAATGAAACTGTCCCTGTGAGCGATGGATTGAAGGGGACGGCGCTCCGAGCACAGCTGGAGAACGCGTAGTGCAGTAAAAGGGTTCACAACATTAAATGTCAGATTAATTAATCATGCAATAATTAGACTTATAATTAGCAACAGTATTTAGACAAATCCTTGCGAATTTTACCGGAGAATTCAAATACGTTGTAGTTCCGAAATCGATATACAAGTTAATCAAACCTTTATCGGATTCTAAAGTATCTGTTCCAAACGTCACTTTTACATCCTTTCCTCTCCTCTTCTACGCGGCTCCTCAAACTATTACAGCTGTTCAAATGGATGCATCACCTCACCTAATACAAATTCTCAAACTGATACACTATCTCAAATTAATACAACACCTCAAAATAATGTAGCACCTCAAACTAATACAGCACCGCAAACCAATTCAGCTCCTCAAACTAATGCAGCACCTCAAACTAATCGAACACCTCAAACTAATACAGGTCAAACTAATACGGCACATCAAACTAATACAGCACCTCAAACCAATTCAGCTCCTCAAACTAATGCAGCACCTCAAACTAATCGAACACCTCAAACTAATACAGGTCAAACTAATACGGCACATCAAATTAATACAACACCTCAAACTAATACAGCACCTCAAACCAATACACCTCAAACTAGTACACCTCAAAATAATACACTACCTCCAACTAATACAAATTCTCAAACTAATACACGATGTCATAATAATACAACTCCTCAAGCTAATACATTGTGTCAAAATAATACAACAGCTAAAAATAATACAGCCCCTCAAACTAATATCGCACCTCAAACTAATGAAAAACCTCAAAATAATACACCTCAAAATAGTACACTACATCAAACGAATACACAACCTCAAACGAATACAGCAACTCAAACTAATAAAGCACCTCAAACTAATACAGCACCTCAAACTAATACAGCACCTCAAACTAATAAAGCACCTCAAACTAATACAGCACCTCAAACTAATAAAGCACCTCAAACTAATAAAGCACCTCAAACTAATACAGCACCTCAAACTAATACAGCACCTCAAACTAATACAGTGCCTCAAACTAATACAGCGCCTCAAACTAATACAGCACCTCAATCTAATACAGCACCTCAAACTAATACAGCGCCTCAAACTAATACAGCACCTCAAACTAATACAGCGCCTCAAACTAATACAGCACCTCAATCTAATACAGCACCTCAAACTAATACAGCACCTCAAACTAATACAGCACCTCAATCTAATACAGCACCTCAAACTAATAAAGCACCTCAAACTAATAAAGCACCTCAAACTAATACAGCACCTCATTCTAATACACCACCTCAAACGAATACAGCGCCTCAAACTAATACAGCACCTCAAACTAATAGAGCATCTCAAACTAATACAGCACCTCAATCTAATACAGCACCTCAAACTAATAAAGCACCTCAAACTAATACAGCACCTCAATCTAGTACAGCACCTCAAACGAATACAATGCCTCAAACTAATACAGTGCCTCAAACTAATAGAGCATCTCAAAGTAATACAACCCCTCAAACTAATACAGCACCTCAAACTAATACAAGATTCAAGATTCAAGATTCAAGATCATTTTATTGCCATATGTAACTAGTACAATGGAATGCTTACTCCCCACTCACTCCCACAATACAAGCATCTATATATATAAATCGGTCGATCTGTCTGTCATTCTGTCTGTCATTCTGTCATTCTGTCTATCTGTCATTTCCTGTGCATCTGTCGGGCTATGCGCTCGAAAGTTACAGGGCGTACCTACGCGCGCGTTACCTCCAAAGAAAGCTTACGCTTCAGAGACGGTTTTAAGCGTATTTACTTTTCGGTCGGACGAAAATTATTCGTGCCTTATGCAAAAAACCTTCCAAATTAAACTCATTATCTGCTAGCATTGATTGACTGACATCAAGGTTCCACCAATCCTGTTTCGTCACGATTGACCAATCCTACAGTACGGTCCCCTGATGGTTGGCCAATCGGTGTGTGTGTGGGCGGGACTATTCGTTTTCATCTCGGGGAGCTGCCAGCCATTGTTTCACTACCAGCTCTGTTCAGCTTGCAGCTCAAATGACTTCAGCTTCCAGCTAAAACGACTTTCCAAGTTAGTATCTCTTTTAAAAATAACATAAGATATACCAAAAACGTTTTATAAGTACTTTCACTTTCATTTTTCAACCTTTTAAAAGGTAGACATACAGGGACACAGACCGGGCCCTAAACCTACCACTCGATTTAAAATGTTGCCCAGCACCAGATTCACAAAGGGACACAGACAGGGCCCCAAAGCCATAAATAGTTTCACTTTCATTTTTCAACCTTTTAAAAGGTAGACAGACAGGGACACACACAGGGCCCTAAAGCCTGCCACTCGATTTAAAATGTTGCCCAGCACCAGATTCACAAAGGGACACAGACAGGGCCCCAAAGCCATAAGTAGTTTCACTTTCATTTTTCAACCTTTTAAAAGGTAGACAGACAGGGACACACACAGGGCCCTAAAGCCTGCCACTCGATTTAAAATGTTGCCCAGCACCAGATTCACAAAGGGACACAGACAGGGCCCCAAAGCCATAAGTAGTTTCACTTTCATTTTTCAACCTTTTAAAAGGTAGACAGACAGGGACACACACAGGGCCCTAAAGCCTGCCACTCGATTTAAAATGTTGCCCAGCACCAGATTCACAAAGGGACACAGACAGGGCCCCAAAGCCATAAGTAGTTTCACTTTCATTTTTCAACCTTTTAAAAGGTAGACAGACAGGGACACACACAGGGCCCTAAAGCCTGCCACTCGATTTAAAATGTTGCCCAGCACCAGATTCACAAAGGGACACAGACAGGGCCCCAAAGCCTGGCACTCGATTTAAACCGCCTGCCCCAAAACAGCCCCGGCAACGCTGGGCTCCCCAGCTAGTATAATATAAAAGCAAAAAAATAAAAACAAGTATAAATAAAAACAATAAGCAAATAAGCAAAAAGTATAGCAATAACAGTCCAAGTTGCAGGATATGATGAATAGTGCAAAAAAGCCTCAATTACCACTGGAAATAATAGTAATGTAATATGATAAATATATGGTAATATAAGTATAATATATATATTTACATAAACATATAATTATAATATATGGGGCAGTGCGATTAGCAGTTCAGTAGGTGCACTGCCTGTGGATAGAAACTGTTCTTAAACCTGCTGGTCCTGGTTCGGATGCTGCGGTACCGACGTCCAGACCACAAGAGGGCGAGCAGTTTGTGCCCAGGGTGATTGGGGTCCTGGATGATGGAGCGGGCCTTGTTCCGGCACCTGGTCTGGAAGATCTCCTCGATGGACGGAAGTGCGCACCCGATGATCTTTTCTGCCGTATTCACAACTCTCTGGATGGCTTTCTTGTTCTGTGCAGTGGTGTTACCATACCACACATTGACACCACTCGTCAAGGACACTCTCTATGGTGCCACGGTAAAAGTTCACAAGCCACTGTGTGCTTATGCTGCATTTCCTCAGGCACCGTAGAGGCTAAAGGCGCTGGTGTGCCTTCTTCAGCATAGCCTCAGTATTATGGTTCCAGGCCAGGTCATCAGAGATCTGCAGACCCAGGAATCGGAAGCAACTGACGACTCCCACTGGTGTCCCGTCTATGCTGATGGGGCGATGGTTCCCTCGGTGGCTTCTGAAGTCCACGATGAGCTCCTTAGTTTTGCCAACGTTCAGGGCAAGGTTGTTGTCATTGCACCATCTCATCAGCTGGACTATCTCATCTCTGTACTCCGTCTCATCATCGTTGCTTATCAGGCCAATTACTGTGGTGTCGTCGGCAAACTTGATAATCCGATTATCGCTGTGTATGGCTGTACAGTCATGTGTAAACAGAGAGTACAGCCAAGGACTGAGGCAGCAGCCTTGTGGCGCTCCGGTGTTGAGAACCAGAGTGGATGAGGTGTTGTTCGCTATTTTCACCACTTGAGGCCTACCAGTCAAGAAATCCAGAATCCAAATGCAGATGGGGGTGCCCAGGCCTAGGTCCCTCAGTTTTAGGACCAACTTGGAGGGCATAATAGTATTAAATGCAGAACTGTAGTCAATGAACAACAGTCTGACGTAAGTGTCCCTCCTGTCTAGGTGTTCCAGGGCAGTGTGTAGAGTTAGGGAGATGGCATCGTCTACAGACCTGTTCGCCCTATATGCGAACTGGAACAGGTCCAAGGAATCGGATATGACGCTGCTTATGTGTGTCATGACCAGCTTTTCCAGGCACTTCATGGCTATGGATGTCAGAGCCACGGGACGATAGTCATTGAGGCCTGTTACCTTGGTCTTCTTAGGTAACGGCACAATGGTTGTCTCCTTGAAGCACACTGGTACAACAGACTGCTGCAATGAGATGTTAAAAATGTCCGTGAACACAGGAGCCAGCTGGTCTGCGCAGGTCTTGAAGATATGGGGTGAAACCCCGTCTGGGCTGGCTGCCTTCCGTGCTTTCACCCTCCTGAAGGTTCTCCGGACCTCGGATTCAGTCAGCTGTAATGTGTAATGTACAACACCTCAAACTAATACAGCGCCTCAAACTAATACAGCGCAGCAAACTAATACAGCACAGCAAAGTAATACAGCACCTCAAACTAATACAGCACCTCAAACTAATACAACACCTCAAACTAATACAGCGGCTCAAACTAATACAGCACATAAAATTAATACAGCACCTCAAACTAATACATCGCATCAAACTAATATAGCACCTCAAATCATAGAAAGACAGAGGATAGGAGCAGGAGTAGGCCATTCGGCCCCTCGAGCCTGTTCTACCATTCAATGAGATCATGGCTGATCATCCAAATTCAGTACCCTGTCCCTGCCTTCTCCCCATATCCCTTGATCCCTTTAGCCTTAAGAAATATATCTAACTCCGTCTTGAATATATTTAATAAATTGGCCTCAACTGTCTTCTGTGGTAGAGAATTCCACAGGTTCACCACTCTCTGGGTGAAGAAATTCCTCCTAATCTCTGTCCTAAATGGCTTACCCCTTATCCTTAGACTGTGACCCCTGGTTCTGGACTCCCTCGCCATCGGGAACATCCATCCTGCATCTAGTCTGTCTAGTCCTGTTAGAATTTTATAAGTTTCAATGAGATCCCCTCTCATTCTTCTAAACTCCAGCGAGTATAAGCCCAATCGACCCAATCTCTCCTCATACGTCATTCAATTAGATCAGAGCTGATCTGTTCTTCACTCCATCTACCCGCTTTGGTTCCGTAACCTTGAATACCCTTACCCAACAAAAATCTATCGCCAGTATCGGCAATCTTGAGCCTGAAGCCATCTCCTCGCCCGGATCCAGACAGAAAAGGTTTCTTACTGACTGCCACCCTGCAGATTAATGGATTATATTTCTGAACTTCAGCGATTCGGAGATTCCAGTGCTTAAAAGTGAACAAAAGATGAAATGGGTCTCACTGTGGATCAGTTTTCTCTCACTCGAAGTTATCTATTCAGTGAAGTGAAATAAAGAACAATTAAAGAACAAGGGAGAAGCCGCTGTGGCCCTTTTGACAGGAGGATAAATTCGCCTCTGATTGTTCGCCAAACCTCGAACGTGACAACCGCGACACTGCGGACACCCCCGGCTCTATAGCAGCAGCAGAGGGGACCTGACTCAGTGAACTCCCTCTGTGCTGATCGGCAATGTGTTGCCTCACTTTAAACAGCTTCTGTCCCACACTGAAAGTTCTCAGTCCTTCTTCTCCGCTGCCCTTTACAAAGAATGTCACTGATTCCCCCCGCACACCCCTAACGTGTTCTCTTCCGCACCCACACAGTGGGGCCGCTCAGACGCCCCTTGCCTCATCACGATCAGCGATGTCACCCAGTTTGTAATATTAAACCCGGAACAAGTGCCCCGCAAAGAGAGTCAGTAACCTAAATCTGTAACAGAAAGTACTGGGTTTATTAACGGTGATTCAAGCAATTATTACTCGTCTCACAGGTTTGAATTATTTTTATACAGTGCTTTATACAATCTTTTGTCACGCTGAATTCCTTGAGTAAGAATCGTAACCGGATGCGTTCCAGTCGACCACCAGGGTCCAGTTATGATGCCTGTATATATATAAGATATAATATATATATCAACCTGAATATGACTAGGAAGCTGTCTAGACCTCATGTCGCAACGGTAGTGCACCTGACTGCAGATCCTGAAGTTGCGTGTTCAAATGATGTTGGGGTCACGGTTCCTTTACAGCTCATATGAGTCTGGATAATTAATATATTAATTGTTATCTCACAACAATGAGAACTTGTATTAGATGCGTTTTTTATATTGGCTCAAGGGATGTAGGTCTCGCTGGCAAGGCCAGCATTTATTGCCCATCCCTGGGGTGGTGGTGCGACACTGTAGTCGCCTTTCACCACTTACAGATCTACATCATAGAATCATAGAATGGTTCCAGCACAGAAGGAGGCCATTCGGCCCGTCCAGCCCGTGCCGGCTCTCTGCAAGAGCCCTTCAGCTAGTCCCACTCCCCCGCCCTTTCCCCGTAGGCCTGCACACTTTATTCCTTCAGTTACATATCCAATATTTACATGTATCGGTATTATTTATTCATTTATTTGGGTGAATCTGTCTCATTCAAAAATATGTTCTGGCTATTTATTTCTGTCTTACTTTTAAATTACACGCAAATGACTTTATACAGAACACCGATACACACAAATACATTGATCAATAACACACACATACATTCACACTTATTCATCAGCAACGCAATGATACACCCAAAATCCATTTAGAAGAATCACAGTTTCAAACACAGATATTTATATATTAATATCCTGAAGAATGTTATAAAAATAAAGAAAATAAATCTACAACTGACTCCAGTATTTTTACATGTATGTGTAACCTTTACGTCGATGACCTTTCACCATTAATTCTCTATATACATATCTAGAACTGGAAGATGCCAGTGCACGGTATGAGACTGTGGTTGTTGTACAGCCGGTCTGAGGGAAATAGAAGAGGTTCGAGCACTTTAATGAGGTTTCCAATGAAGATAGATGCACCCCAATAAATGACAAAATATTTCAGATACAATGTAAATAGATCTGTAAGCCGCAGAGTCATGAAATGCTTTACATGTAAACACGCAAAATTAATTTGTATCCAATACAGATTGACTCATTCTAATTACGATTATTGCGTCACTTTACTGCAGTGTTCCCTGGTAGTCTCGTGATCAGGATTCGGCACTCTTACTGCCCGGGTTCAATTCCCGGTCAGGGATGTTATTTTTATAAGTTTTTTATTAAATTAAACTAATTTTGTTTCAACTCTAACAGGCATCTAACGTGGAAAATTGTTTTAATTATTATTAATTAACCGATAATCTTAATTTATAGAATGACATAAATGCTAAAGATACTTCAATAACATATATTGTGCTTTCTATGTGATGAACTGTTATGCAGATCTCATTTTACACCATGGCCCGGATTTTACGGTGCTTCCGACAGTGAATGCACAGCATAGGCTATTGTGCGCCTTCAGAACGACGACACAAGTGCCAGGTATCCGCACGCCCAGAAATTGCGGTCTGTCAAGTTTCGCTTGGACACATCCACCGCATCCGCTGCAACATCACTTTTGCTGTCACAGAGTTGGGCTAACTACTGCCCAGCGAATGCCCACGAAACCCTTACACCTGGTAATAGCAGGCGAAAGGCCTTCTTTTACCATTGTAAGGGTTAAAATCAATATTAAAATTCGTTTAGGTAAATTTTGTTAAGTTTTAAAATGTTACATTTATATTTCAAAACATTCAATTTGAATTTTAAATCATAGATTCATAGAATCAAAGATTGATACGGCAAAGAAGGAGGCCATGCAGCCCATTGAGTCTGCACTGGCACTTTGAAAGAGCTCTTCAAATAGTCCCACTCCCCTGCTTTTCCCCATAGTCCTGCAAATTTCTCCTTTACAATTATTTATTCAATTCTCTTTTGAAAGTTACTATTGCATCTGCTCCACCGCCCTTTCAGGCAGCGCATTCCCGATCACAACAACTGGCTGCGGTAAAAAAAAAAACTCCTCATCTCCCCTCTGGTAATTTTGCCGGTTAGGTTCAATCGGTGTCCTCCAGTTACCGACCCTCCTGCCACTGGAAACAGATTCTCCTTATTTACTCTTATCATAACATCTTGTAAATTTAAAAACCTCGATTAAATTTCCTCTTAACCTTCTGCAGATAACAATTGCAGCTTCTCAGTCTCTCAAAATAACTGAAACAGCGATTTACTTGTACTTCTTGCAATTTAATATACTGTATTCGCTGCTCACGATGCGGTCTCCTCTACATTGGGGAGACCAAACGCAGATTGGGCGACCACTTTGCGGAACACCTCCGCTCAGTCCGTACGGGTGACCCTGAGCTTCCGGTCGCCTGTCACTTTAATTCACCGCTTCACTCCCACTCTGATCTCTCTGTCCTCGGGCTATTGCATTGTTCCAATGACGCTCAACGTAAGCTCGAGGAACAGCACCTCATCTTTCGATTGGGCACTTTGCAGCCTGCCGGACTCAACATTGAGTTCAACAATTTCACATAATTATCCCTGCCCCCATTTTTCATGCAGTCAGATTTTTGCCATTCCCATTTGCAACATTTTTTCTTTCCTGCCTCTTACAAAAGTACAGGATGTTCTTTCTATTTCTTCGTCCCCTCCTAACCCCGCCCCCCTGTCTCTGCACCTGCTCAATATCTGTTACATCTCCAGCTTTTTCCAGTTCTGATGAAGGGCCCCAGACCTGAACCGTTAACTCTGTTTCTCTCTCCACGGATGCTGCCTGGCCTGCTGAGTATTTCCAGCATTTTCTGTTGTTATTTCAGATTTCCAGCATCCGCAGTATTTTGCAATTATATTGAAGTCAACTCATCCCTGGGACCACTCTCTCTTTGTGCGTGCCTCTCTTTCTTACTCTCTATCTGTCTCTCTCTCTTTGTCTCTGCCTCTCTCTTTGTCCCTGTTTCTCTCTCTGTCTGTCTCTTTCTCACTCTGTTCACAGGTCCATTCTAGTTCTGATCAAACACTGCATATTTCAGTTCCTCGTTAGTATAGTGGTGAGTATCCCCGCCTGTCACGCGGGAGACCGGGGTTCAATTCCCCGACGGGGAGTTTTTTTTTTTAACAACCCCAATTTTTTAACTTCTTCCCAGCTCCTTGAAATGCTCCTTGGAAAAATTGAACTGGAAAAGTTCAAGTGAAATAATTTAAAAAGATTTACTGGCATATGAATAACTGTATAAAAACTTCCTGCACCTGTTCCTCGTTGGAATCGTGCTCTCCCTCTATTTCCCTCTCACTGTTGTGTGGGGCAGAGAGGAGTCATAACGGCACAGAATGAGACCATTGAATGCTTAATTAAATTCATTTATTTTGAACATGTGACCAATTATTCTTACTTCCGTGGTGTGAAATGTTATTTATTTGGAGATTTCTATTATGCTTATGGGATTCCGCACATACAGCATCCTAGGAATCCCCTGTGTGATTGGTTGGCCTGGCCAACGGATGCTGCCGAACCGTGAGCGCCAATGGTATCCGTGGGCCTTTATGCAGGCGTGCGCCAGCAGGCCCAAGACCGCAAGAGTGCGAAGCTCCGGAGACACCAGTTAATTGGGATTTGTTTCTCAGTTCGAAGGCGTAAGCCGGCGACAAACCTCCGATCGCAATTTCAAGGCCCATCGTATTTTGGGAGGCTGGTTTAAAATGTTCATTACTTACGACATCAGGAATCTGGGACAAATTTTGTTCAATATAACCGGACCGGTTATTGCAGAGAATAAAAATGTTCCACTCGAACATATCCACCCGGGTTCGATTTGGGAACTGTTCTTGTAGGAGGCGAACATGATAGTCGCTGCACTACGGAAACCGACGCGTTAGTGTCCACGGAAAAGCGAATCAGCAGCGAACATAAAATCTCATGTTGATCATTTTCAGATTCAATGCAGTCAGCCATTAAATAAAGTGAAATAATTTTACAGTGAAAAGATTTGGAAGTGTTACTCGCATCTGTGCCTTTAATTAAAGTTTGTGGCGTCTGACTCCCGTTCATGTCTTTGAATAAGAAAGAGAGGCTTGACGTTGACCAGACTGCACTGTGCCTGATGTTTGTGAACTCATCCTTTATATTGAGCGGTTTCTCATCTTTGATCGGCGTCAGGTTTAGCTCAGCGGTAACTTCGCAGCCTTAATTTAATTGTATGCTCGAACTCTTTCTCACCACGGGCGCTGCATGGTGATTTTATTGTCATATTCAATCCCCTTCTTCTGCACCGAAACAAATTGTAGCCGTGACTTTAAACCTATGCTGCGTGATTCATAGCGATCACCTTTAAATGATTCAGAAAACCAGTCCTTTCACCTCCGCCACACGGTTTCGATTCCTGGTCAGGAAAGTGACTTTTATAACACAGTTTTTAAATCACAACCTGATGAAATTGAGTACATTCAGCTGATTTGAAAAAATTAGAATTGTATAAATTACCATTACTTACCCCATAACTTTCATTTGCAGAACGAAAGAATTAATAGCTTTGCACCATTTAAAAATATTATGTTTGTCTATTCTTCCTACCAAAGTGAATAACATCACATTTCCCTACATTACATTCCATCTGCCACCTTATTGCCCGCCTACTCACTTAATCTGTCTATATCCCATTGTAGGCTCTTTGTGTCCTCGTCACAGCTTACTTTCCCACCTAGCTTTGGATCATCAGAAAACTTGGATACATTACACTCTGTCCCTTCATCTAAGTCAGTAATATAGACTGTAAATAGCTGAAGCATGCGCACTTGATCCTTGCGGCACCCCACTAGTTACAGCCTGCCAATCTGAAAATGACCCGATAATTCCTACTCTCTATTTTCTGTCCGTTAACCAATCCTCTATTCTTGCTAATACATTACCTCCAGTCCCATGAGCCCTTATCTTGTGTAACAAGCTTTAACGTGTTTCCTTATCGAATGGCTTTTGGAAATCCAAATATGCTGCCTCCACTGGTTCCCCTTATAGTTCCAATGAATGCCTGAAGCAGAACATCCCGTTGTGCGAATGGAGCCTGTTTGTCGGACAATGCTACATGTAAGGAAGGAGTGTGGTAAGGAGATAAGGGAAGTGATACTCTGGTAACAAGGTCGGGTAATAAAAATAGAAAGTGCTGGAAACACTCAACAGGTCAGGCAGCAGCTGTGGAGAGAGAAGCAGATTTAACGTTTCCGGTCGAAAACCTTCCATCAGAAGGTGGGCAGTTGTGTTAGGTTACACTATTAAACGTGCAAATTGTCACGTAGCAGAGGTAAGGAAAAGATATCAAAAGTTTGGAACAGATACTTTAGAATTCGATAAAGGTTTGATTAACTTGTATATCGAACTCGGAACTATAACGTGTTGGAGTTCCTCGGCTAAAATTCGCAAAGATTTGTTTAAGAGCTGTTGTTAATTATATGTCTAATTATTGCGGGATTAATAAATCTGACATTTAATGCTGCGAACACTTTTGCTGCACTGCGCGTTCTCCAGCTGTGCTCGGAGCGCCGTCCCCTTCAATCCATCGCTCACAGGGACTGTTCCATTCAGCATTTCTTTTCTCTGGGCCTTGGTGAAATTTCATAGATTGAAAGCGACGCCTCTCAACCCCAAGCTCGTCACCGACTTGCTAACCGCTGCACAGCGACCACACTGTGCTCCCGTGAGATGGAGGCCCAGGAGCTGTTTCAAGCTCGAGTGCAGTTACAAGCAGAACTCATTCAAAGAAAGTTCACATCATTGAGGCGCCTGAGTCTTTGCACCGAACTCCTTCCCAAAGAGTTGAGATTCATGTGGGGGTGATTTCGGCACATCTTTCCCCACATTGCAACACTTCAAAGGGACTTCAATGGGCTTAAAGCGCTTTGGGACGTCCTGAGTTCGTGAAAAGCTCTGTATCAAAGCCAATGTTTTTTTTTGCAAAAGTTCGAACAGCAAGTTCATAATTCGCGGGCAAAATAACGGCTCGTCTGGGATCCCTCGCAAGTTTCAACCAGTAACCCCGAAGCGAGAATCATACCAACGAGCCAACTGATAAATTTGACTGGAGATAAGAGGTAAGCATTGTAAAACCATTTTGTTTGTGTGGTTGTTCTTGATGAGCAGAGCACTTAAGACCGAAACAGTGACTTTGTCTTTTCGAACTGTCTACTGAAGCGCCGCCCGGGCCCACTGCTACAGTTAATGAGCTGTAGTTGAATATTGGATGGGATAAAAATTGATAAAGAGGAGGTACTAGAAAGCTGGCTGTACCAGGACCAGTTGAAATGCATCCTAGGATGCGGAGGGGAGTAAAGGTGGGAATTACGGAGGTGCTGACCATAATCTTCCAATAATCATTGGATATGGGGTGGTGCCAGACGTCTGGAGAATCGCAAATGTTACACCCTTGTTGAAAAAAGTGTATAAGGCTCAACCCAGCAACTACACGCCAGTCAGCTTAACGTCGGTAGTGAGGAAACTTTTAGAAAGGGTAACCCTGCACAAAATGACCAGTCACTTGGACAAGTGTGGATTAATTATGGAAAGTCTGCTCGGATTTGTTAAACGCAAATCGTCTTTTCCCAACTTGATTGCATTTTTTGATGAGGTGAAAGAGAGGGTTGATGAGGGAAATGCAGTTGATGTGGTGGACATGGACTTCCAAAAGGCATTTGATAAAGTGCCACGTAACAGGCTTGCCAGCAAAGCTGAAGCCCATGGAATAAAAGGGACAGTGGCAGCATGGATGTCAAATTGGCTCAGTGACAGGAAACAGAGAGTAGTGCTAAACTGTTGTTTCTCTGAATGGAGGAAGGTACACAGTGGTGTTCCCCAGGGGTCGGTACTAGGACCACGGCCCTTCTTGATATATATTAATCATTTGGAGTTAGGTGTCCAGGGCACAATTTCAAAATTTGCAGATGATACAAAACTTGGAAGTATAGTGAGCAGTGAGGAGTACAGTGATAGACTTCAAGAGGACATGGATAGGCTGGTGGAATGGGCGGACATGTGGCAGATGAAGTTAAAAACAGAAAAGTGCGAATTGATACATTTTGGTCGGAAGAATGAGGAGAGGCAATATAAACTAAAGGATACAATTCCAAAGTGGTTGCAGGAACAGAGATACCTGGGGGTGTATGTACACAAATCGTTCAATGTGGCAGGACAGGTTGAGAAATCAGTTTAAAAAGCTTACAGAATCCGGGGCTTTAAAAATAAAGGCGCAGAGTACAAAAGCAAGGAAGTTATGATGAACCTTTATAAAACACTGGTTCGGCCACAACTGCAGAAATTATGTGTTCCAGAAAATTTTATCCTGTGCAATAACTGGTCCCATTAAATTAAACAAAAGTTGCCCCAGATTCCTGGTGACATAAGCAACGAACATTTTAAACCAGACTCCTGAAATACAATCGGCCTGGAAAAGCGATCGGAAACTCGCCGCTGGCTAACGCCTCCGAATCAAAAAACCAATACGACTTACTTGGTGTCTCCAGAGCTTCGGACTCTTGCTGCGCTGGGCCTGCTGGCATACGCCTGCATAAAGGCCCATGGATCCCAGGGGCGCACACGGTTCGCAAGCCTGGGTGTCCTTATGCACCAGTCGCTGAAGGTAAGCATGCAGGTGCAGCAGGCGGTTAAGAAGGCAAATGGTATGTTGGCCTTCGTAGCGAGAGGATTCGAGTACAGGAGCAAGGATGCGTTGCTGCAGTTGTACAGGGCCTTGGTGAGACCACATCTTGAGTATTGTGTGCAGTTTTGGTCGCCTTATCTGAGGAAGGATGTTCTTGCCATGGAAGGAGTTCAGCTAATATTCACCAGGCTGATACCTGGGATGGCAGGAATGACATCTGAGGAGAGATTGGGACGATTGGGCTCGTACTCGCTGGAGTTTAGAAGAATGACAGGGGATCTCATTGAAACTTATAAAATTCTGACAGTACTGGAAAGACTAGATGCAGGAAGGATGTTCCTGATGGTCTGGGACTCCAGAACCAGGGGTCACAGTCTAAGGATAAGGGGTAGGCCATTTAGGACAGACATGAGGAGGAATTTATTCACCCAGAGAGTGGTGACCCTGTGGAATTCTCTACCACAGAAGGCAGTAGAAGCCAATTCATTAAATTTATTCAAGAAGGAGTTGGATATATTTCTTAAGGCTAAAGGGATCCAGGTGTATGGGGAGAAAGCAGTGACCGGGTACTGAAATTGGATGATCAGCCATGATCGCATTGAATAGCGGAGCAGGCTCGAGGGGCTGAATGGCCTACTCCTGCTCCTATCTTCTATGTTTCCATGTTTCATCCCTGGGATCACATGGGGCAGGTCAACCAATCAAATAGGGGGATTCCTATGAGGCGAATTGGGATTCCATGAATGTACGGAATCCCCATAAGCATATTAGAAATCTCCAAATAAAGAACATTTCACACCACGGAAATAAAAATAAATGGTCACTTGTTCAAACGTAATGAAATTAATTAAAGATTTAAAATATAATTGAATGATATGAAATATAAATTTGAACATTTTAAAGCAGGCCAGAATTTACCTAAAGTAATTTTAAATGTATGTGTTATATCATTAAAAAAAATGTTTTAATCAACCGACAAAAAATTGTGTTGCACAATGAAGGAATTGCTAACATGTTTGCTGGGTGACAGTCAAACTCTAATAACCTTTTTATAGAATCAGAGATTTATGACAGACGCCGATCACTCAATCCAATGTTATCGTAGTGTAGGGGTTATCACGTTCGCCTAACACGCGAAAACTCCCCGGTTCGAAAGCGAGCAGAGACATTTTGTAAATCGTGTTCATTTAAATAGTAGAAAAAATGGAACAATTCGCATTTCTAATGCAATGTAACAAAATCCTGTTACATTTGTGTTTCTCTGTACAGTTCTGCACTCACTCAAAGCACTACAGTGTCGCTCGCTCACTCCCGTTTCCAGCTCTGACCGTGCAGACAGCCCCTCTCAAAGCTGCACATTCCGGCTGCTTTCAGTTGAATTGTGAAAGATTATTCAAGGATCCTGCAGCTTTACCTCGGTTCACAACAGCAGATCTAAGCCGCGTTTCTGCAAACTACGAACCATGTTTTCCAGAATTCCAAGGTGTATAAGGAACTCAACCATTAAAAACCCTTTCATTAACCACAGGAGTTCAGGAAATTTTCTATGATTCTATAAAATGTTATTAAAGTTTGTCTGTCATCCGGTATACATGTTAGCAATTCCTGCAGTGCGCAACAAAATGTTGTGGGTTGATTAATGATAATAGAAACAATTATGAAGTGTCTCACAGACTTCAATGATCCCTTAATACCGTTGGTTAACTAAAATCTATCAATCGCAGGTTAAAATGAGCAATTCATGTTGCATCTTTGAAAGAGATATCCAATCAGTCCCACTCCGCTGCTCTTCCCCCATAGCCCTGCTGACACTCCTGCCAGTGGAAACTGTTTCCCCCATAATTTTGATCACCTCTATTAAATCTCCCCTGACCAGTGATTAATGGAGTTCAACGCGGGCAAGTATCAGATCATCCACTTGGTGCCTAGCAAAGATCGGTCAGTGTGTGGTCTGAAAACATCATGTGAGAGAATAGGTTTTTTTTCTGTGAAATAGCCGGTCCCGTTAAATTTAACAAATGTTGCCCCAGATCGCTGCTCTCTCAAGCAATGAACATTTTAAACCATTCTCCTAAAATGCAATGTGTAAAATGAGATATGGGTTAACAGTTCAGGAGATGCAAAGAGGAAAATAAATGAATGAAGTTTCGACTGTCCCTCAGTAACCATATTATCATGTCTTTCATTCTGCAAAATAAAGTTACCGGTTAATTAATGGTGATTAAAGCAGTTCTTATTTATTCACATTAGATGCATGTAATTAATTTAATAAAATTACATCGCATTCATGAATAAAAAACGGTGATACCAAAATTTCTTCCCTAACTGGGAATCGAACCCATCTCGCAGCGCTGATAGGAATACGTTATTGAATAATTTTATGATGCCCTCGAAAAATGTCACACTGCTAAATTAAAATCACTGCTATAATGTGTTTCATTGTTGAAGAAGGGGATTGAAAATGACAATAAAAAGCCCAGACTGCGCCCGCAGTGAGACAGAGTTCGAACTTAGAAATAAGTTGGTGCTGCGAAGTAACCGCTGAGCGAAAGCTGACACCGGTTAAAGAACGAGAAGCCGCTCAATATAAAGGATGAGCTCACAAACACCAGGCGCAGTGCAGTCTGGTCAACGACAAGCCCCTCCTTCCTTATTCAGAGACATGAACGGGAGTCAGACGCCACAAACTTTAATTAAAAGCACAAATACGAGTAACACTTACTTCCAAATCTTCACTGTTAAAATGATATCACTTTTTTCCAATTCGGGCTGCGTAGAATCTGAAAATCAGCACCATGGGATTTGATGTTCACTGCTGATTCTATTTTCCTGTTCAATATGACAAAAGTTGGCCCAGATTCCTGGTGTCATCAGCAATGAGCACTTTAACCCAGACTCCTAAAGCTCAGTGTGTAAAATGAGATATGGGTAACAGTTAACATGCAAAGCAAAAATAAAGTGATTGAAGTATCGACTCTCGCTCAGTTATCATTTCTTTCATTGGGCAAAAGAACATTATCGGTTAATTAATTATGCATTGCCGTGAAAGCAAAATAAAAGTTGAACAAAAATAATTCTCCCAACATGGGGCTCGAACCCACGACCCTGCAATTAAGAGTCCCGACCGACTGAGCTAGACGGGCTGGAGAAGCTGATGCGTTCTTGTCTTTGATTGCAGCCAGGCGCCAAATGGCTCGGCCCCAGGGTAAACCAAGAACCAGGTTCTCATTAATTCCAAGGTGTGTAAGGAAATCAAGCATCAAAAGCCCTTTCATTAACCACAGGCGTTCAGGCAATTTTCTGATCGCAAAGCGCTTTCTCACCTTGTCAATATCTCTCGTCTATTTGCCGGTGTTTCCCGATTCTGCCTGTCTCTCTGGCTCTGTTTATTCTGTGTGACCACCTGCAGGTTGATTTTGAGCGAATACCTGTGCTTGTGCCTTGTTAGATTAAATAAATGAGGAATTGTGGCGCTTTTCTCCCTGACACTGGGGAAAGAGTGAGACAGTTTTTGGAGCAAGTGTCTGGTTATTGTGAAACAGCAAAGAAAACATCAAATCCAGAATTATGCGGAAAAACAGCGACCGCGACGTGATTTGAACACGCAGCCGTCTGATCTGGAGTCAGACGCGCCACCGTTGCGCCACCAGATCCGACACTATCAACCGCGCTGTTTTTATATACACACGTTCCACAAACACTGTTTCATTCCTCCTGCCTTCTCCCGATTCCTCAGTATCATGCACAGAAGCGCCTGATGCCCTCATTTGTTGAACGTCACAAGCAGACACAAACACAGGTATTCCTTCAAAATCAACCGGCAGGTGGCCACAGACACAATAAACAGAGCCAGAGAGAAAGACAGAATCGGGAATCTCCGGGAAATGGACAAGAGATATTGACAAGGACTAAAGCGCTTTGCGATCAGAAAATTGCCTGAACCCCTGTGGTTAATGAAAGGGATTTAGCTGCTTGAGTTCCTTATAAGCCTTGTGATTCTGGCGAACATGTTTCGTAGTTTGCAGAAACGCGGCTCAGACATACTGTTTTGACCGGGCCGCAGCCACCAGGTTCCTGACTGCAATCAGCGACAAAGAAATGCCGTTTTACCAGGCCCGGCTAGCTTAGTCGGTAGAGCATGCGACCTTTTAATCTCAGGGTCGTGTGTTCGAGCCCCACGTTGGGCGGTATTTATTTTGTTAAACTTTTATGTTGCTTTCAAAGCGTCATTAATTGAGCGATAACCTTGTTTTGCACAATGAAATAAATGCGAACTGAGAAAATACTGCAGATGCTGGAAATCTGAATTGAAACAGAAAATGCTGGAGATACTCAGCAGGTCAGGCAGCTTCTGCGAAGAGAGAAACAGAGTTAAAGTTTCAGGTCGATAACCTTTCGTCAGAACTGGAAAAAAGGGGTAATGGAACAGATTTTTAAGCAAGTGTAGGGGATTCTATGAGATCATGGCTGATCTCCTGCCTCAATTCCATTCACCGGCCCTATCGCCACATCCCTTGATGCCCTTACCAGTCAGAAATCTACCGACTTCTGTTTTGAACATACCCAATGACTGAGCCTCCACAGCCCTCTGGGGTAGAGAATTCCAAAGATTCACCACCATCTGTGTGAAGAAATTTCTTCTCCTCTCAGTCCTGAATGGCCTAACCTTTATCCTGAGGCTGTGGCCATTTGGTTCTAGACTCCCCAGCCAAGGGAAACATTCTCCCAGCATCCAACCGATCAAACCCTGTAATAATTTTGCATGCTTAATGAGATCCCCTCTCATTCTTCCGAATTCAAGAGATTGCAGGCCTAGTTTACTCAATCTCTTCTCATACGAGGTCAGTGACAGTCTTGCAAATGGTGACTTGATATTCGGTAGTGGGGTCATGGTCCAGGCGGAGGTAGGAGGAGGTGTTGGAGAGTTGGCGTACAGCTTCCACTAGGTAGAGGTCGGTTCACCAAACAGCAACAGCACCACCCTTGTCAGCAGGTTTTGTGCTTTGCATGTTAACTGTTACCCATATCTCATTTTACACAATATATGGGCTATTCCAGCTCCTAATTCTTTTGTTCTTAGTTGTTATTTCCTCACACAGGAGAGCAATCTCGCCCCTGGACAAGCAGAAGGAGCAAGTTCCAACAAAACGATTCCGCAAACGTGATAACTGCTACACTGTGGAACCGTCTGCACTTTCAGTACCAGGTCAGATGGAAATGTTAAAATTTTTTGAGGATGTAACTGGTAGAATATATAAGGGAGAACCAGTGGATGTGGTGTATTTGGACTTTCAGAAGGCTTTCGATAAGGTCCCACATAAGAGATTGGCGTGCAAAGTTAAAGCACATGGGATCGGGGGTAAGTTACTGACTTGGAGAGAGAACTGGTTGGCAGACAGGAAGCAAAGAGTATGTCTAAACGGGTCTTTTTCCAAGTGGCAGGCAGTTACTAGTGGGGTAGGGCAGGGATAAATGCTAGGACCCCAGCTACTCACAATATATATTAATGATCTAGAAGGTTGAACTAGATGTAATAACTACAAGTTTGCAGACGACACAAAGCTGGGTGGGCATGTGTGCTGTGAGGAGGATGCAGAGAAACTCCAGTATGATATGGACAGATTAGGTGATTGAGCAGAAGCATGGCAGATGCAGTATAATGTGGATAAATGTGAGGTTATCAACTTTGGTGGCAAAAACAGGAAGACAGCTTATTATCAGAATGTCAATAGATTGGGAAAAGGGGAACTGCAATGAGACCTGGGTGCCCGTGTGCAGCAATCGCTGAAGGTAAGCATGCAGGTGCAGCAGGTGGTTAAGAAGGCAAAGGAAGGCCTTTATAGTGAGAGGTTTCGAGTACAGGAGCAAGGATGTCTTGCTGCAGTTGTACAAGGCCTTGATGAGACCATACCTTGAGTATTGTGTGCAGCTTTGGTCACCTTATCTGAGGAATGATGTTTTGCCATGGAGGGAGTGCAGCGAAGATTCACCAGACTGATACATGGGATGGCAGGAATGACGTATGAAGACAGATTGAGATGATTAGGCTTATATTCGCTATAGTTTAGAAGAGCGAGAGGGGATCTCATTGAAATCTTACAAAATTCTAACAGGACTAGACACAGGAAGAATGATCCCGATGGTGCGGGAATCCAGAACCAGCGGCCACAGTCTAAGGATAAGGGGTAAGCCACTTCGGGCTGAGATGAGGAGGAATTTCTTCACCCAGAGAGTGGTGAACCTGTTGAATTCTGTACCACAGAAGGCAGTTGAGGCCAATTCATTAAATATATTCAAGAAGGAGTTAGATATATTTCTTAAGGCTAAAGAGATAACGGGATATGGGGAGAAAGCAGGGACAGGGTACTGAATGTGCATGATCAGCCATGATCTCATATAAATGGCGGAGCAGGCTCGAGGGGCTGAATGGCCTACGCCTCACAGAAACCCCACAGTGCAGATGGAGGCCATTTCGGCCCATCAAGCCTGCACCGACACATATCCCACCCGATCCCCACACCCCTTCAACAACACATATCCCAGTAACCCCACATATTTAATCCCCCTAACACTAAGGGTCAATTTATCATAGCTGGTCAACCTGACCCTCACATCTTTGGACGGTGGGAGGGAACTCAGAGCACCCGGAGAAAACCCACGCAAACAGTCCAAAGATGTGCGGGTTAGGTTGATTGGCTATGGTAAATTGACCCTTAGTGTGAGGGGGTTTAAATACATGGGGTTACGGGGATAGGGTGGGTTATGCGTTGGTGCAGGCTCGAGGGGCCGAAATGGCCATATATTTGCACTGTGGGATTCTGTGAAATGTGCAAACTCCGCACAGACAGTTGCCCGAGGCCCGATTCGAACCCGGAGTCTTTAGCGCTAGTGAGGCAACAGTGCTAACCACTACGCCACCGTGCTACTCCTCCTCGTATCTTCTATGTTTCTGTGAATGGAGCAGGTGAACTGCTGAATCCCACTTTTAAGGGATATCCCAAAGTGCTTGACAGTGGTGTGAAAATAAATGAGTTCCGCTTGGTAATTAAAAGTAAAGACTGTCAGAAGTGGGATTCGAACCCACGCCTCCAGAAAAGATTGCGACCTCAACGCAGCGTCTTAGACCGCTCGGCCACCCTGGCTTGCTTCATTAATTTCTGCATCTCATCACTTCCACATGAAGAACGTTTCCGTCCGGGTGCTTGTTCAATGCTGTTGAAGGCTCAGTGACCAAGATATCATCTCCCCCGGGGTTTTCCTGAGCTTGTGCTCGGTGTGTGGGGAGTTTTGTCCCGGTTCCCTGGTATCTTGCAGCGCCAGGGATGGGTAATAACAATCTGAGCTCTGGTGCTGGGAAAGAGCGAATAATTAATGGGATTGATTCCGGGCCTGAAATGCGGCTTAGATCTGTTGGTGTTAACCGAGGCCGGGGCTGCGAGATATTTCATTTTGTTCACGTTTTATCAGAGGAATATCCGCAGAGAGGAGCTGAAAAGGACCAACAACTGTAAAAACACAAGAAAAAAGATAAGAAATATCAGCAATTGTGATCAACTCTTTAATGTGTGTTCTGGTAGTTTAGTGGTTTAATTGTTTTAATCACCATTCATTAACTGATAGCATTGTATTGTAGAATAAAATAAATGCTCACAGTAATGGACAGTCGAAAGTTGAATAATTTAACTTTAATAATTTGCGAAAGTTTATTCATTTATGAAGATTTATACCTATCAGAATTTACGCACTGTGTATTTTTGGAGTCTGTTTTAAATTGTTCGTTGCTTCTGACACGAAACCTGTTAAAATTATTTCAGAGAAAAAAATAAACTGAAACAAAATGTTTGCGCCCGGGCTCGAAACGGAGACTTTTCGCGTGTGAAGTAAACGGTAAACGTGATAACCGCTAAACTACGGAAACCTCTGCTTAGCAAAGTATCCAGAAAGCACTGTCCAGAGAGAAGGTGTAATACAGACTCGCTCTTTCTGCAATAATTTCCTTTCACTGGCATTTCTCTGACCGAACTGCACACGTCAAAATGTTCCTTTCAAACTCACTAAACTCCCGAACTTCCTTCCCGCAGAATCTTCTGAATCTGATGCCTCTAGTTTTCCCACTCAACTAATGTCCCTTTGCAATTTTCTGCTGCCATCCACATTACTTACTCTGCCACTAACTTAGTGTCGTTAAACTTGGTAATATATGCCTATAGAAGATTTTTGGATTACCTTTTATGTTAGCTGCCATTCTTGATTGATTGCAACCCGCCCGGCCTGTACTGGACCCACCTCCCCCGGAACTGGCAACAATGCCACAGGAATCTCATCCCTCTTTCTACCTGTGTCGTTGGTATCCATATGGACCACGACCTCTGGCTCTTCACCTCCAGCTCAGAATATTCTGCAGCCAATCAGTGACATCCTTCACCCTGGCACCAGGGAGGCAACATTACCATCCTGGAGTCATGTCTGTCCTCCTCTTCTGTCTAACGGTCACCCATTCACTCTTTGCCTGCATACTCCTTAGCTGTGTGGTGACCACCTCCTGAAACGTGCTTGTTGTATCCGTGTGTTAATGGAGACACGGAATGCAGGAGTTGGTTTCACAGGTGTTTACTGAACAAAGTCTGGAGGTGAACTAACAGATACAAGACACTATACAGGCTTATATAGCCCGAGTGGCCATTACCGGCATTACAGTACACAGGGGCACTTAAAGGCACATACACCACAATTCCTCCCCTTTTAGACAACCAGCACATAACATTTTAAGTAATCATTAATTAACATGTTACAGGAACAAGAATCTACACATTTGCTGCAGTAAATCAATTATAAGTCAGTCTCTCTGGAGGCTTCCTGACTCGGTCCGGATAACGCCTCGGTGGTGTAGTAGTTTTTGGTGGTGTAGTAGGTTCTTTTGGCAAGGTCGATTCGGCTTGAATGCCAGTGTCGGGTTCATCTGGTTCCAGTATCACCGGATCGGAGGTAGATACTATGGGTATCTCTGCTTCATCATTAGGCATATAGAGTTGTGGTGTAGGTTGTCCCTTTTCGGATGACTCTATGATCTGGTCAGCATGGCGCCTTATTATGCTTTCCCCAATGTCCATGGTATACATCAGCGGTCCTAGTCCTGTGCAAATAGTTCCAGGCTGACATTTCACGGTACGGTAGTCCCGGGCCAAAACTTGTTGACCTATCTGGAAGGTTCTAGTTGGCCTTACATTCATGCCTTGAAATTGCCGGTTCTCCATGACCCTTCTGATGTTTGGCTTGATCAAATCCAGCCGGCATCTTAGGCTTCTATTGAAGAACATCATGGCGGGAGTTTGGTTTGTAACCACATGTGTTGCATTCCTGTATGCAAACAAGAAGTTATCTACCTTATGCTGTAGATTTATGTCTTCATTACCCATGGCCTTTATGGCCTTCTTGAAGGTCTGGACAAACCTTTCTGCCAATCCATTGGTGGCGGGATGGTATGGGGCGGACGTGTAGTGCTTAACCCCATTGTTTTTTAAGAACATCCTGAATTCCTCGGACACAAATTGCGGTCCATTATCAGAACAGGTGTGTTCAGGCAGCCCATTCCTTGCAAATATGGTCCTTAATACTGTGATGGTTTTATCCATGGTGGTGGAGGACATTTTTATTACCAAGGCCACTTGGAGTGTGCATCAACTGCGATTAAGAACATTGAGTCCATAAATGGACCAGCAAAGTCGATGTGTACCCTTTGCCATGGAGATGAAGGCCACTCCCATGGATGTAGAGGGGCTTGTGGTGGGGCGTTTTGGACCTTCTGGCATCCTAGGCAGCTCTTGGTCATTTCTTCGATGTCTCCATCGATACCTGGCCACCACACAAACGCTCTGGCTAGGCTCTTCATTTTCACTCCACCCAGATGCCCCTCGTGAAGCTCCTTTAGCACTTTATCCTGGAGTTTGGGTGGAATCACCACTCTGGATCCACACATCAAGGTTCCTCGGCACACTGACAGCTGTTATCTTCTTTGCGAGAATGCTGGCAACAGTGGTTCGCCATGTGCTGGCCATCCCTTCACCGTTAAATCGTAGACTCGTGAGAGAGTCGGGTCATTTCTCGTTTCCTTTTCAATGGCAGAATTTGTTACTGGTAGACATTCCACTATGGTTGAGTGGAACATCTCCACTGGGTCCACTGTAGGTGCCTCTTCTACCGTTGGCAATGGTAGGCGCGATAAACCGTCAGCATTCCCATGCTGTTTTGATCCTTTGTATTCTATGTCATATTGGTGTGGCCCTAGGAAAAGGGACCACCTCTGTAGCCTTTGCGCTGTCATAATGGGAACACCCTTTTTAGGGTTGAATATGGAGACGAGGGGTTGATGGTCAGTCAACAAGGTAAATTTTTGTCCGTGTAGGTAATGGTTGAATTTCTTCACTCCCCATACCAGGCTGAGTGCTTCCCTGTCGATCTGGGCATAGTTACGCTCAGCTGAGTTCAATGAGCATGACGCAAAAGCTATCGGCCGCTCCGAGCCATCAGGGAATCTATGCGATAATACCACTCTTACGCCGTAAGGGGATGCATCGCACGCCAGTCTGATTGGCAGTGATGGGTTGTAATGAGCCAAAACTTCCTTGGACATGATCAAGCCTTTGCATTTATGGAAGGCACATTTACAGTCTTCGCTCCATTTCCAAATAACTCCCGTTTGTAGCAGTTCGTTAAGAGGGTGCAGAAGAGCTGACAAGTTCGGTAAAAATTTATGATAGTAATTTATCAATCCCAGGAACGACCTTAATTGTGAGACATTTTCAGGTGCTGGGGCTTTTATGACAGCTTCAATTTTTTCAGGTGACTTATGCAACCCTTCCTCGTTAATTATGTGGCCACAATATCATATTAGTTTCTGGAAAAATTCGCACTTGGGGCGATTTGCTCGTAGGCCCCGTTCTTTTAGCCTTGTGAGCACCTGCTCCAAATTGGCAAGGTGCTCGTTGTCGTTTTCTCCTGTTACAAGGATGCCGTCTAGGTAGCATTGAGTCCCCGGAATCCCTTGGAGGACTTGCTCCATAGCTCTTTGCCAGATAGCTGGAGCTGATGCTGCTCCGGAAACCAGTCGATTGTACTGGTACAGGCCTTTGTGTGTATTTATCGTGAGATACTTTTTAGAGGCCTCTTCAACCTCCATCTGTAGATATGCTTGTGCCAAGTCAATTTTGGTGAAACGTTTCCCTCCGGATAGTGAGGCGAATATATCTTCTATCCTCGGAAGAGGATACTGTACCGTGTGAAGGACCGGGTTTTCAGTCACCTTGAAATCCCCACAGATGCAAATTTTTCTCTGTTCTTCAGATTTATCATTATTCAACGTTTTCTTCATGACCGGGACGATGGGTGTTGCCCACTCGCTCCAATCTATCTTGGATAATACGCCTGCCTTTTCCAAATTCTCCAGCTCTGCCTCAACTGCTGGACGAATTGCGTATGGCACCGGCCTTGCCTTAAAAATTGCGAATTGCCGCATCTTCCACTTTTATTGAGGAAGTGATGCCTTTCAAGGTTCCGAGTTCCTGTTGAAACACTTCCTTGGCGTTGGCCAAGATGTCTTTTAATCGTTCAGGTATGACGTCATCATCATTTTCTTTCTTACTGGTCACCGTCAGTGCCTGAATGGAGTGCCAGTCTAAACGCATCTTCCTGATCCATTCACGTCCCAACAGCGGTGGACCACCATCTTGCAGAACGTATAAATACAACTTCTGTATTTCCTTGCCGTTGTATACAACAAGCACCCTTATTTTCCCTTTGGGGTATACTTTCTGCCCCGTATATGTTTTCAAGATAATGGATGTGTCTTTCAAAGGTATATGCGGAAATTGCCGCTCGTAATTCCGTCGACTTATGACGGTCAGAGCCGATCCTGTATCTAGCTCCATTTTAACTGGGGACCCCGCTATCGTGAGGGTAACCCAAATGGTCTGGTAATCTTCTTTGGCAATTACATTATGTAATTTGAGACAGCTTAGTCTCTTGTTTCCGGAATCGCTATCACTCTTCTGGTCTTCGGAGCTACTGTCCGTCATCATTTGTACCTTTCTGTACTTTTCCTTATTGATTTTTTTCCTGTCCGTGGATTTTTTGTTTCCAGATCGACATACACGTGCAATGTGTCCAATTTTTCCGCATTGCCTGCATGCTTTGCCCTTGAACCAGCAGTCCCTCTGGTCATGGGTGGATCTGCCACAGCGATAACATCTCTCGAAAGCCTGTGTCATTTCATGGGTGCTGCAGTCCTGTGGCTTTTGCTGCATCTCTGCAGCTCCTCCTGCTGCTGCTTCGTATGATACAACCACACTGAAAGCCTTGTCCAGTGTCAAATCTTTCTCAGAAAGTAGCCTTTTCTGTGTTCCTTCACTTAGGAGACCGGAGACGAATTTGTCTCGAAGAGAATCTGCCAGTCCTGCCCCGAATTGGCAGTGCTTTGACAGCTTCCTTAATTCGGTGAGGTAATCAGCGTTACTTTCATTCTTGTGCTGATTCCTCCTGAAGAATTTGAATCGTTCTGCTATCAGCAGCAGTGTTGGGTTTAAGTGCTCCTGTAGGGTATCAACAATCTCCTTAAAATTGTTGTCCTTCGGTTTGGCTGGAGTGATTAAGTTTTGTAACAGCCCGTATGTCCTTGCGCCCATTAGGTTTAGAAGTACTGATGTCTTTTTATCATCCTCTATTTCATTTGCTGTGCAATATACCTCCACTCTTTCCACATATGTGGTCCAAACCTATATATTGCTATCGAAATCAGTAATATTGCCAGTCTTAGGCATCCTGAAAAAAAATGGCGCCTCCCGCGCTTTCCTTTCTTCCCCGCAGAAAAAAATGTCACCTCCCGCGCTTTCCAGCCGCTGCCGCTTCTGACAACACTGTTCTCCGCGGTTTTTATTTACATAGGTATATTTAATAGGTGGAGACTCCTTCCCACCGGACTCTCTGGGACTTTTCCCTCCCTCTGCTTGGTCCGACCGCCGACCTGCTTTGCAGCGCCGGCCGTCTCCTGAGTGCTCCACCCTCTGTCTCCATTTGCCTCCGCCTTCGCTGCTCGGCCCCGCTGCAGAGCCAGCCAATGGAGCCCCAGCCCGCGGCCCAGGAAGGATTATTGCAGTACCTGCCACCAGCTCGGCTAGCTGGTGAAACCACAGTTTTTTTTCTTTTTTTCTTTCTTGTTTTTCTTCGACTTTCGTCTGAGGAATCGATCTCCTTGAAGTGCTGCCGAATTGCAGGTACGTCCGTTTCCAATTCGTCGCCACTGTTGTATCTATGTGTTAATGGAGACACGGAATGCAGGAGTTGGTTTCACAGGTATTTACTGAACAAAGTCTGGAGGTGAACTAACAGATACAAGACACTATACAGGCTTATATAGCCTGAGTGGCCATTACCGGCATTACAGCACACAGGGGCTCTTAAAGGCACATACACCACAGTGCTGTTCCCGTAGCTCTCAGCCTCGCGGATGCACCGCAGTGACGCCAGCTGCTGCTCAAGTTCCAAAACCCAGAGCTCGAGCTCCTCCAGCTGATGACACTTCCTGCGCAGGTGGTTGTCCAGGACATGGGAAGCACCTGGATTTCCCACATGGCACAGGATGCACATTCCGTGGCACTGAGCTGCCCTGCCATGCCTTTATTTGTTTGACTCTTAACTAACTTTACAGAAAATTAAGACTAAGGTGTACCTAATTAAATTTATTAATGTAATATATTATTAACAGTTGCTGATTTAACACTGTATTACATTTTTGCTAACAGTATCTTGTGCGAAACCTTATCAGATGCCTGCTAGAAGTCATCATATTAAATCTAGATAATCCCTCCCCTTGATTCAGTTTCACTTTTCCTCGTTTCTCTGGTGGATTATCCTCTACTATGAAGACCGATGCAAAGTAATTATTAAGCATGCCTATCGTGTTCTTATTTCCAATTACAGTAACACATGGCTCTGTCTTTAAGGGGCCCATATTCTCCTTCACCTCCCTCTTTACCATAATATACTTGTAAAAACTTTTCACAGGGATATTCTCGTATTCCCTTCCTACAAAGTTCTTTAAATCCCATTGCTGTCCAAAGACACTTGGGTGGTCTATGTACATAGATGATTAAAATATCATGAACAGGTACAGAATATAATCAAAATGTTTAATGGAATGCTGGCCTTTATATCTAGAAAACTAGACTACAAGGGGGTAGAAGTTATGCTGCAGCTATACAAACCCCTGATTAGGCCTCAGTTGGAGTATTGTATTCAGTTCTGGGCAGAGATGTTGGATGGCTGTGTTCCCAGGATGGGTTAACTACTATATCCTGTAAGATAAGGTTGCCCCATGTTCTCATGCCATTTTGCTCAATTTTCTGTGTTTTGCTGGGCTTGAAACATCTATTAAGTAAATATTTAATTGATTTATATATACACACGTGTATATGACACATATCCACTTTGAATTGACTTCTGACGAGAGGCAGTACTAATTAGATTAGAATTCCTTGACATGTTGAGGAACTATAAACTGCTTGATTTAGTTCTCGTACCCGGGCACAAAGTCTGGAATATGCAAGAATGATTATATCGTGGCGGAGCCACCAAAGGACTCAGAGCGGTTGTACATAATTCCTTTAACAGCAATGTAGTTACTGTCTGTGCCTGTACCTTTAATTACACTGTTTGACTGTACAATGTCCAGTTACCTTTACAGCGCGGTTTCAACGTGATGATGTAATGCCGTTAGTCACGTGATTGCCCAATGGCGCGAAGATCACGATGACGTCATGACGTCAGCCTTGAGGCCAGGGGATGGAGCCTTCAAGGAAAGTAGACCTGTATTTGATGTATTCCAGCAGTTTCTAGTTAAAACCTGTTTTGTTCAATTAAAGTTCATTGTTTTAATTACCTGATTCGAACTCAGTCTTTTCGATAGGAACCTCCGTTCCTACAATATCCAAATACTCTCAATGTCCCCACCTGCACTTTATTAATGTTGAAATGTATCAAATTACTCTATCACTCATTCCATATATTTATCGATTCAATAAAATGTAATAAAAACATTATATCTGCGTCAGTTCCTTACTACAAAACTTCCTCTCACTTTTTTTTCACACTTCTGTGCCAACTTTTCTGTAATAAATTGGTCTGTCCATAATAATAATGGCAACTCTTTGTGTCACCACTTGGTGCCGCTGCAGCAGCACAGGTTTACCTGCCCCAACTTCTCAGTGTGCACCAGTCTCCGGTTCGACCCACTGTAGCTACCTTGCATATTACCCAAACCACAATGTGGGGACTTTAAAACGGGGTCCCAATGACGTCTGGAAGCCCTACACCAATTAACCCCAAATCCCTAACCCTGTTACATAAGTTACATAAGAATCAGGAGCATTAATAGGACATTTAAAAATAAGAACAAAAGAAACAGTAGCAGGAGTAGGCCATTCGGCCCTTCGAGCCTGCTCTGCCATTCAATGAGATCATGGCTGATCTTCTACCTCAATTCCATTCACCAGCCTTATCATCATATCCCTTGATGCCCTTACTAGTCAGAAATCTATCGACTTCTGTTTTGAATATACCCAATGACTGAGCCTCCACTGCCCTCTGAGGTTGGGAATTCCAAAGATTCACAAGCCTCTGAGTGAAGAAACGTCTCCTCACCTCAGTCTCAAATGGCCGGCCCCTTATCCTGAGACTCTGTCCCCTAGTTCTAGACTCTCCAGCCAGGGGAAACAACCTCGCAGCTTCTACCCTTTCAAGCCCTCCAAGAAAATTTTACCTTTCAATTAGAACACCTCTCGTTCTTCTGAACTCCAGAGAATGTAGGCCCAATCTACTCAATCTCTCCTGATAGGACAACCCTATCATCATTGAAATCAATCAGGTTTGATTCCCAGTCAGGGAATTCAGTTCTGACAAAGACAATTGAAGTCTGTGAGACTCTTAATAATTGTGTTAATCAACCGACAAAGAATTGTGTTTCACACTGAAGGAAATGCTAACATGTTTGACGGGTGACAGTCAAACTTTAATAACTTTTTTAAAGAATCAGAGATTTATTACAGAAGCCGACTTTTTAATAGAATCAGAGATTTACCACAGAAGCCGACTATACAACCCAGCGTTTCCGTAGTGTACTGGTTATCACGTTCGATTAACACGTGATAATAGTCCCCAGTTCGAAACCGAGCGCAAACATTTTGTAAACCATGTTCATTTAAATAATCGAAAAAATGGAACAATTCGCATTTCTAATGCAATGTAACAAAGTCCTGTTACATTTGTGTTTCTCTGTACAGTTCTGCACTCACTCAGAATACTACAGTGTCGCTCGCTCACTCCCGTTTCCAGCTCTGACCGTGCAGACAGCCCCTCTCAAAGCTGCACATTCCGGCTGCTTTCAGTTGAATTGTGAAAGATTATTCAAGGATCCTGCAGCTTTAACTCGGTTCACAACAGCAGATCTAAGCCGCGTTTCTGCAAACTACGAACCATGTTTTCCAGAATTCCAAGGTGTATAAGGAACTCAACCATTAAAATCCCTTTCATTAACCACAGGAGTTCAGGCAATTTTCTATGATTCTATAAAATGTAATTAAAGTTTGTCTGTCATCCGGTATACATGTTAGCAATTCCTGCAGTGCGCAACAAAATGTTGTGGGTTGATTAATGATAATAGAAACAATTATGAAGTGTCTCACAGACTTCAATGATCCCTTAATACCGTTGGTTAACTAAAATCTATCAATCGCAGGTTAAAATGAGCAATTCATGTTGCATCTTTGAAAGAGCTATCCAATCAGTCCCACTCCGCTGCTCTTCCCCCATAGCCCTGCTGACACTCCTGCCAGTGGAAACTGTTTCCCCCATAATTTTGATCACCTCTATTAAATCTCCCCTGACCAGTGATTAATGGAGTTCAACGCGGGCAAGTGTCAGATCATCCACTTGGGGCCGAGCAAAGATCAGTCAGTTTGTGGTCTGAAAACATCATGTGAGAGAATAGGTTTTTTTTCTGTGAAATAGCCGGTCCCGTTAAATTTAACAAATGTTGCCCCAGATCGCTGCTCTCTCAAGCAATGAACATTTTAAACCATTCTCCTAAAATGCAATGTGTAAAATGAGATATGGGTTAACAGTTCAGGAGATGCAAAGAGCAAAATAAATGAATGAAGTTTCGACTGTCCCTCAGTAACCATATTATCATGTCTTTCATTCTGCAAAATAAAGTTACCGGTTAATTAATGGTGATTAAAGCAGTTCTTATTTATTCACATTAGATGCATGTAATTAATTTAATAAAGTTACATCGCATTCATGAATAAAAAACGGTGATATCAAAATTTCTTCCCTAACTGCGAATCGAACCCATCTCGCAGCGCTGATAGGAATAAGTTATTGAATCATTTAATGATGCCCTCGAAAAATGTCACACAACTAAATTAAAATCACTGCTGTAATGTGTTTCGGTGTTGAAGAAGGGGATTGAAAATGACAATAATAAGCCCAGATTGCGCCCTCGGTGAGACAGAGTTCGAACTTACAAAACAGTTGGTGCTGTGAAGTAACCGCTGATCGAAAGCTGACACCGGTTAAAGAACGAGAAACCGCTCAATATAAAGGATGAGCTCACAAACACCAGGCGCAGGGCAGTCTGGGCAACGAGAAGCCCCTCCTTTCTTATTCAGTGACATGAACGGGAGTCAGACGCCACAAACTTTAATTAAAAGCACAAATACGAGGAACACTTACTTCCAAATCTTCACTGTTAAAATTATATCACTTTATTCCAATTCGAGCTGCGTAGAAGCTGAAAATCAGCACCATGCGGTTTGATGTTCACTGCTGATTCTATTTTCCTGTGCAATATGACAAATGCTGTCCCAGATTCCTGGTGTCATCAGCAATGAGCACTTTAACCCAGACTCCTAAAGCACAGTGTGTAAAATGAGATATGGGTAACAGTTAACATGCAAAGCACAAATAAAGTGATTGAAGTATCGACTCTCGCTCAGTTGTCATTTCTTTCATTGTGCAAAAGAATTTTATCGGTTAAATAATTATGCTTTTCCGTGAAAGCAACATAAAAGTTGAACAAAAATCATTCTCCCAACACGGGGCTCGAACCCACGATCCTACAATTAAGAGTCCCGACCGACTGAGCTAGCCGGGCTGGAGAAGCTGATACGTTCTTGTCTTTGATTGCAGCCAGCCGCCTAGTGGCTCGGCCCCAGGCTAAACCACGAACCAGGTTCTCCTTAATTCCAAGGTGTGTAAGGAAATCAAGCATCAAAAGCCCTTTCATTAACCACAGGGATTCAGGCAATTTTCTGATCGCAAAGCGCTTTCTCACCTTGTCAATATCTCTCGTCTATTTGCCGGTGTTTCCCGATTCTGCCTGTCTCTCTGGCTCTGTTTATTCTATGTGAACACCTGCAGGTTGATTTTGAGCGAACACCTGTGCTTGTGTCTTGTCACATTAAATAAATGAGGAATTGTGGCGCTTCTCTCCCTGACACTGGGGAAAGAGTGAGACAGTCTTTGGAGCAAGTGTCTGGTTATTGTGAAACGGCAAAGAAAACAATAATTCTGGAATTACCCGGAAAAACAGTGACCCCGACGTGATTTGAACACGCAGCCTTCTGATGTGGAATCAGACGCGCAACCGTTGCGCCACGAGGACCTACAGCACAAACCGCGCTGTTTTTATATACACACGTTCCACAAACACTGTTTCATTCCTCCTGCCTTCTCCTGATTCCTCAGTGTCATGCACAGAAGCGCCTGATGCCCTCATTTCACAGAAATCACAGAAACGCCACAGAGCAGATAGAGGCAATTTCGGCCCATCGAACCTGCACCGACACATATCCCACCCTATCCCCGTAACCCCACGTATTTAATCCCCCGAACACCAAGGATCAATTTATGATAGCCAATCAACCCAACCCGCACATCTTTGGACTGTGGGAGAAAACCGGAGCACCCGGAGAAAACCCACGCAAACACGGGGAGAATGCGCAAACAGACAGTCGCCCGAGGCCGGATTCGAACCCGGGACCCTTGCGCTGATGAGGCAACAGTTCTAACCACCATGCCACCGTAACTATGCCAGCGTAACAAGCAAACACAGGTATTCCTTCAAAATCAACCCGCAGGTGGCCACAGACACAATAAACAGAGCCAGAGAGAAAGACAGAATCGGGAATCTCCGGGAAATAGACAAGAGATATTGACAAGGACTAAAGCGCTTTGCGATCAGAAAATTGCCTGAACCCCTGTGGTTAATGAAAGGGATTTTGCTGCTTGAGTTCCTTATACGCCTTGGGCTTTTTGGAGAACTAATTTCGTAGTTTGCAGCAACGCGGCTCAGACATGCTGTTGTGACCGGGCCGGAGCCACCAGGTACCTGACTGCAATCAGCGACAATGAAATATAGTTCCAACTAGCCCGGCTAGCTCAACCGATAGAGCGGTGAGACTCTTAATTTCCGGGTCGGGGGTTCGAGCCCCACGTTGGGCGATATTTACTTTGTTAAGCTGATATGTTGCTTTCAAAGCGTCATTAATTGAGCGATAACCTTGTTTTGCACAATGAAAGAAATGCGAACTGAGAAAATACTGCAGATGCTGGAAATCTGAATTGAAACAGAAAATGCTGGAGATACTCAGCAGGTCAGGCAGCTTCTGCGAAGAGACAAACAGAGTTAACCTTTCGTCAGAACTGGAAGAAAGAGGTAATTGAACAGATTTTTAAGCAAGTGTAGGGGATTCTATGAGATCATGGCTGATCTCCTGCCTCAATTCCATTCACCGGCCCTATCGCCATATCCCTTGATGCCCTTACCAGTCAGAAATCTACCGACTTCTGTTTTGAACATACCCAATGATTGAGCCTCCACAGCCCTCTGGAGTAGAGAATTCAAAATATTCACCACCCTCTGTGTGCAGAAATTTCTTCTCCTCTCAGTCCTGAATGGCCTAACCTTTATCCTGAGGCTGTGGCCCCTGGTTCTAGACTGCCCAGCCAAGGGAAACTTTCTCCCAGCATCCACCCGATCAAACCCTGTAATAATTTTGCATGCGTAATGAGATCCCCTCTCATTCTTCCGAATTCAAGAGATTGCAGGCCTAGTTTACACAATCTCTTCTCATACGAGGTCAGTGACAGTCTTGCAAATGGTGACTTGATATTCGGTAGTGGGGTCATGATCCAGGCGGAGGTAGGAGGAGGTGTTGGAGAGTTGGCGTACAGCTTCCGCTAGGCAGAGGTCGGTTCGCCAAACAGCAACAGCACCACCCTTGTCAGCAGGTTTTGTGCTTTGCATGTTAACTGTTAACTGTTACCCATATCTCATTTTACACAATATATGGGCTACTCCAGCTCCTAATTCTTTTGTTCTTAGTTGTTATTTCCTCACACAGGAGAGCAATCTCGCCCCTGGACAAGCAGAAGGAGCAAATTCCAGCAAAATGATTCCGCAAACGTTATAACTGCTACACTGTGGAACCGTCTCCACTTTCAGTACCAGGTCAGATGGAAATGTTAAAATTTTTTGAGGATGCAACTGGTAGACTAGATAAGGGAGAACCAGTGGATGTGGTGTATTTGGACTTTCAGAAGGCTTTCGATAAGGTCCCACATAAGAGATTGGTGTGCAAAGTTAAAGCACATGGGATCGGGGGTAAGGTACTGACTTGGATAGAGAACTGGTTGGCAGACAGGAAGCAAAGAGTATGTCTAAACGGGTATTTTTCCAAGTGGCAGGCAGTTACTCGTGGAGTAGGGCAGGGATAAGTGCTAGGACCCCAGCTACTCACAATATATATTAATGATCTAGAAGGTTGAACTAGATATAATAACTCCAAGTTTGCAGACGACACAAAGCTGGGTGGGCATGTGTGCTGTGAGGAGGATGCAGAGAAACTCCAGTATGATATGGACAGGTTAGGTGATTTAGCAGAAGCATGGCAGATGCAGTATAATGTGGATAAATGTGAGGTTATCAACTTTGGTGGCAAAAACAGGAAGACAGCTTATTATCAGAATGTCAATAGATTGGGAAAAGGGGAACTGCAATGAGACCTGGGTGTCCGTGTACACCAATCGCTGAAGGTAAGCATGCAGGTGCAGCAGGTGGTTAAGAAGGCAAATGTTGGCCTTTATAGTGAGAGGCTTCGAGTACAGGAGCAAGGATGTCTTGCTGCAGTTGTACAAGGCCTTGGTGAGACCATACCTTGAGTATTGTGTGCAGCTTTGGTCACCTTATCTGAGGAAGGATGTTCTTGCCATGGAGGGAGTGCAGCGAAGATTCACCAGACTGATACATGGGATGGCAGGAATGACGTATGAAGACAGATTGAGATGATTTGGCTTTTATTCGCTAGAGTTTAGAAGAACGAGAGGGGATCTCATTGAAACTTACAAAATTCTAACAGGACTAGACACACTAGATGCAGGAAGAATGATGCCGATGGTGCGGGAATCCAGAACCAGCGGTCACAGTCTAAGGATAAGGGGTAAGCCACTTAGGGCTGAGATGAGGAGGAATTTCTTCACCCAGAGAGTGGTGAACCTGTTGAATTCTGTACCACAGAAGGCAGTTGAGGCCAATTCATTAAATATATTCAAGAAGGAGTTAGATATATTTCTTAAGGCTAAAGAGATAACGGGATATGGGGAGAAAGCAGGGACAGGGTACTGAATGTGGATGATCAGCCATGATCTCATTAAATGGCGGAGCAGACTCGACGGGCCGAATGGCCTACTCCTGCTCCTATCTTCTATGTTTCTATGTGAATGGAGCAGGTGAACTGCTGAATCCCACTTTTAAGGGATGTCCCAAAGTGCTTGACAGTGGTGTGAAAATAAATGAGTTCCGCTTGGTAATTCAAAGTAAAGACTGTCAGAAGTGGGATTCGAACCCACGCCTCCAGAGGAGACTGCGACCTGAACGCAGCGCCTTAGACCGCTCGGCCATCCTGACTCGCTTCATGAATTTCTGCATCTCATCACTTCCACATGAAGAACGTTTCCGTCCGGGTGCTTGTTCAATGCTGTTGAAGGCTCAGTGACCGGGATATCATCTCCCCCGGGGTTTTCCTGAGCTTGTGCTCGGTGTATGGGGAGGTTTGTCCCGGGTCCCTATTATCTTGCAGCTCCAGGGATGGGCAGTATCAATCTGAGCTCTGGAGCTGGGGAGAAGCGAATAATTAATGGGTTTGTTTTCGGGCCTGAAATGCGGCTTTGATCTGTTGGTATTAACCGAGGCCGGGGCTGCGAGATATTTCAGTTTGTTCACGTTTAATCAGAGGAATATCCGCAGTCAGGAGCTGAAAAGGACCAAGAGCTGAAAAAACACCAGAAAAAGGATAAGAAATATCAGCAATTGTGATCAACTCTTTAATGTGTGTTCTGGTAGTTTAGTGGTTTAATTGTTTTAATCAACATTCATTAACCGAAAGCGTTGTTTTGCAGAATGAAATAAATGCTCACAGTAAGGGACAGTCGAAAGTTGAGTAATTTAACTTTAATAATTTGTGAAAGTTTATTCATTGACGAAGATTTATACCCTATCAGAATTTACGCACTGTGTATTTTAGGAGTCTGCTTTAAATTGTTCGTTGCTCCTGACACAAGAAACCTGTTAAATTTATTTCACAGAAAAGTAATGTTTCCGCCCGGGCTCGAACCGGGGATCTTTCGCGTGTGAGGCGAACGTGATAACCGCTACACTACGGAAACCTCTGCTGAATTGAGCATCGAGAAAGCACTGCTCAGACAGAAGGGACACTACAGAATCGCTCTTTCTGCAATGATTTCCTTTCACTGGCATTTCTCTGACCGAACTGCACAAGTCAAAAATGTTCCTTTCAAACTCATTAAACTGTCGAATTTCCTTCCCTCTGGTTTAACCCAGGCGTTTAACTTGTTCTGCAAACCATGAACCAGGTTCACCTGAATTCCAAGGTGTGTAAGGAAATCAAGCTTCAAAAGCCCTTTCATTAACCACAGGGATTCAGGCAATTTTCTGATCGCAAAGCGTTTTCTCACCTTGTCAATATCTCTCGTCTATTTGCCGGTGTTTCCCGATTCTGCCTGTCTCTCTGGCTCTGTTTATTCTGTGTGACCACCTGCAGGTTGATTTTGAGCGAATACCTGTGCTTGTGTTTTGTCACATTAAATAAATGAGGAATTGTGGCGCTTCTCTCCCTGACACTGGGGAAAGAGTGAGACAGTCTTTGGAGCAAGTGTCTGGTTATTGTGAAACGGCAAAGAAAACAATAATTCTGGAATTACCCGGAAAAACAGTGACCCCGACGTGATTTGAACACGCAGCCTTCTGATCTGGAGTCAGACGCGCTACCGTTGCGCCACGAGGCCCTACAATCTAAACCGCGCTGTTTTTATATACACACGTTCCACAAACACTGTTTCATTCCTCCTGCCTTCTCCTGATTCCTCAGTGTCATGCACAGAGGCGCCTCATGCCCTCATTTGTTTAACGTAACAAGCAGACACAAACACAGGTATTCCTTCAAAATCAACCCGCAGGTGGCCACAGACACAATAAACAGAGCCAGAGAGAAAGACAGAATCGGGAATCTCCGGGAAATAGACAAGATATATTGACAAGGACTAAAGCGTTTTGCGATCAGAAAATTGCCTGAACCCCTGTGGTTAATGAAAGGGATTATTGCTGCTTGAGTTCCTTATACGCCTTGGGCTTCTGGAGAACTTGTTTCGTAGTTTGCAGAAATGCGGCTCAGACATGCTGTTGTGACCGGGCCGGAGCCACCAGGTACCTGACTGCAATCAGCGACAATGAAATGCAGTTTTAACAGGCCCGGCTAGCTCAGTCGGCAAAGCATGAGACTCTTCATCTTAGAGTTCGCGGGTTCGAGCTCCCAGGTTGAGCGGTATTTATTTTGTTGAACTTTTATGTTGCTTTCAAAGCGTCATTAATTGAGCGATAACCTTGTTTTGCACAATGAAAGAAATGCGAACTGAGAAAATACTGCAGAAATTGGAAATCTGAATTGAAACAGAAAATGCTGGAGATACTCAGCAGGTCAGGCAGCTTCTGCGAAGAGATAAACAGAGTTAACGTTTCAGGTCGATAAACTTTCGTCAGAACTGGAAAAAAGAGGTAATGGAACAGATTTTTAAGCAACTGTAGGGGATTCTATGAGATCATGGCTGATCTCCTGCCTCAATTCCATTCACCGGCCCTATTGCCATATCTCTTGATTCCCTTACCAGTCAGAAATCTACCGACTTCTGTTTTGAACATACGCAATGACTGAGCCTCCACAGCCCTCTGGGGTAGAGAATTCCAAAGATTCACCACCCTCTGTGTGAAGAAATTTCTTCTCCTCTCAGTCCTGAATGGCCTAACCTTTATCCTGAGGCTGTGGCCCCTGGTTCTAGACTTCCCGGCCAAGGGAAACATTCTCCCAGCATCCAACCGATCAAACCCTGTAATAATTTTGCATGCTTAATGAGATCCCCTCTCATTCTTCCGAATTCAAGAGACTGCAGTCCTAGTTTACTCAATCTCTTCTCATACGAGGTCAGTGACAGTCTTGCAAATGGTGACTTGATATTCGGTCGTGGGGTCATGGTCCAGGTGGAGGTAGGAGGAGGTGTTGGAGAGTTGGCGTACAGCTTCTGCTAGGTAGCGGTCGGTTCACCAAACAGCAACAGCACCACCCTTGTCAGCAGGTTTTGTGCTTTGCATGTTAACTGTTAACTGTTACCCATATCTCATTTTACACAATATATGGGCTACTCCAGCTCCTAATTCGTTTGTTCTTAGTTGTTATTTCCTCACACAGGAGAGCAATCTCGCCCCTGGACAAGCAGAAGGAGCAAGTTCCAACCAAATGGTTCCGCAAACGTGAAAACAGCTACACTGTGGAACCGTCTCCACTTTCAGTACCAGGTCAGATGGAAATGTTAAAATTTTTTGAGGATGTAACTGGTAGAATAGATAAGGGAGAACCAGTGGATGTGGTGTATTTGGACTTTCAGAAGGCTTTCGATAAGGTCCCACATAAGAGATTGGTGTGCAAAGTTAAAGCACATGGGATCGGGGGTAAGGTACTGACTTGGATAGAGAACTGGTTGGCAGACAGGAAGCAAAGAGTATGTCTAAACGGGTATGTTTCCAAGTGGCAGGCAGTTACTCGTGGGGTAGGGCAGGGATAAGTGCTAGGACCCCAGCTACTCACAATATATATGAATGATCTAGAAGGTTGAACTTGATATAATAACTCCAAGTTTGCAGACGACACAAAGCTGGGTGGGCATGTGTGCTGTGAGGAGGATGCAGAGAAACTCCAGTATGATATGGACAGGTTAGGTGATTTAGCAGAAGCATGGCAGATGCAGTATAATGTGGATAAATGTGAGGTTATCAACTTTGGTGGCAAAAGCAGGAAGACAGCTTATTATCAGAATGTCAATAGATTGGGAAAAGTGGAACTGCAATGAGACCTGGGTGTCCGTGTACACCAATCGCCGAAGGTAAGCATGCAGGTGCAGCAGGTGGTTAAGAAGGCAAATGTTGGCCTTTATAGTGAGAGGTTTCGAGTACAGGAGCAAGGATGTCTTGCTGCAGTTGTACAAGGCCTTGGTGAGACCATACCTTGAGTATTGTGTGCAGCTTTGGTCACCTTATCTGAGGAAGGATGTTCTTGCCATGGAGGGAGTGCAGCGAAGATTCACCAGACTGATACATGGGATGGGAGGAATGACGTATGAAGACAGATTGAGATGATTTGGCTTATATTCGCTAGAGTTTAGAAGAACGAGAGGGGATCTCATTGAAACTTACAAAATTCTAACAGGACTAGACACACTAGATGCAGGAAGAATGATCCCGATGGTGCGGGAATCCAGAACCAGCGGTCACAGTCTAAGGATAAGGGGTAAGCCACTTAGGGCTGATATGAGGAGGAATTTCTTCACCCAGAGAGTGGTGAACCTGTTGAATTCTGTACCACAGAAGGCAGTTGAGGCCAATTCATTAAATATATTCAAGAAGGAGTTAGATATATTTCTTAAGGCTAAAGAGATAACGGGATATGGGGAGAAAGCAGGGACAGGGTACTGAATGTGGATGATCAGCCATGATCTCATTAAATGGCGGAGCAGGCTCGACGGGCCGAATGGCCTACTCCTGCTCCTATCTTCTATGTGAATGGAGCAGGTGAACTGCTGAATCCCACTTTTAAGGGATGTCCCAAAGTGCTTGACCGTGGTGTGAAAATAAATGAGTTCCGCTTGGTAATTCAAAGTAAAGACTGTCAGAAGTGGGATTCGAACCCACGCCTCCAGAGGAGACTGCGACCTGAACGCAGCGCCTTAGACCGCTCGGCCATCCTGACTCGCTTCATGAATTTCTGCATCTCATCACTTCCACATGAAGAACGTTTCCGTCCGGGTGCTTGTTCAATGCTGTTGAAGGCTCAGTGACCGGGATATCATCTCCCCCGGGGTTTTCCTGAGCTTGTGCTCGGTGTATGGGGATGTTTGTCCCGGGTCCCTATTATCTTGCAGCTCCAGGGATGGGCAGTATCAATCTGAGCTCTGGAGCTGGGGAGAAGCGAATAATTAATGGGTTTGTTTTCGGGCCTGAAATGCGGCTTAGATCTGTTGGTATTAACCGAGGCCGGGGCTGCGAGATATTTCAGTTTGTTCACGTTTAATCAGAGGAATATCCGCAGTCAGGAGCTGAAAAGGACCAAGAGCTGAAAAAACACCAGAAAAAAGATAAGAAATATCAGCAATTGTGATCAACTCTTTAATGTGTGTTCTGGTAGTTTAGTGGTTTAATTGTTTTAATCAACATTCATTAACCGAAAGCGTTGTTTTGCAGAATGAAATAAATGCTCACAGTAAGGGACAGTCGAAAGTTGAGTAATTTAACTTTAATAATTTGTGAAAGTTTATTCATTGACGAAGATTTATACCCTATCAGAATTTACGCACTGTGTATTTTAGGAGTCTGCTTTAAATTGTTCGTTGCTCCTGACACAAGAAACCTGTTAAATTTATTTCACAGAAAAATAATGTTTCCGCCCGGGCTCGAACCGGGGACCTTTCGCGTGTGAGGCGAACGTGATAACCGCTACACTACGGAAACCTCTGCTGAATTGAGCATCGAGAAAGCACTGTTCAGACAGAAGGGACACTACAGAATCGCTCTTTCTGCAATGATTTCCTTTCACTGGCATTTCTCTGACCGAACTGCACAAGTCAAAAATGTTCCTTTCAAACTCATTAAACTGTCGAATTTCCTTCCCTCTGGTTTAACCCAGGCGTTTAACTTGTTCTGCAAACCATGAACCAGGTTCACCTGAATTCCAAAGTGTGTAAGGAAATCAAGCTTCAAAAGCCCTTTCATTAACCACAGGGATTCAGGCAATTTTCTGATCGCAAAGCGTTTTCTCATCTTGTCAATATCTCTCGTCTATTTGCCGGTGTTTCCCGATTCTGCCTGTCTCTCTGGCTCTGTTTATTCTGTGTGACCACCTGCAGGTTGATTTTGAGCGAATACCTGTGCTTGTGTTTTGTCACATTAAATAAATGAGGAATTGTGGCGCTTCTCTCCCTGACACTGGGGAAAGAGTGAGACAGTCTTTGGAGCAAGTGTCTGGTTATTGTGAAACGGCAAAGAAAACAATAATTCTGGAATTACCCGGAAAAACAGTGACCCCGACGTGATTTGAACACGCAGCCTTCTGATCTGGAGTCAGACGCGCTAACGTTGCGCCACGAGGCCCTACAATCTAAACCGCTCTGTTTTTATATACACACGTTCCACAAACACTGTTTCATTCCTCCTGCCTTCTCCTGATTCCTCAGTGTCATGCACAGAGGCGCCTCATGCCCTCATTTGTTTAACGTAACAAGCAGACACAAACACAGGTATTCCTTCAAAATCAACCCGCAGGTGGCCACAGACACAATAAACAGAGCCAGAGAGAAAGACAGAATCGGGAATCTCCGGGAAATAGACAAGATATATTGACAAGGACTAAAGCGTTTTGCGATCAGAAAATTGCCTGAACCCCTATGGTTAATGAAAGGGATTATTGCTGCTTGAGTTCCTTATACGCCTTGGGCTTCTGGAGAACTTGTTTCGTAGTTTGCAGAAATGCGGCTCAGACATCCTGTTGTGACCGGGCCGGAGCCACCAGGTACCTGACTGCAATCAGCGACAATGAAATGCAGTTTTAACAGGCCTGGCTAGCTCAGTCGGTAAAGCATGAGACTCTTAATCTTAGAGTTCGCGGGTTCGAGCTCCCAGGTTGAGCGGTCTTTATTTTGTTGAACTTTTATGTTGCTTTCAAAGCGTCATTAATTGAGCGATAACCTTGTTTTGCACAATGAAAGAAATGCGAACTGAGAAAATACTGCAGAAGCTGGAAATCTGAATTGAAACAGAAAATGCTGGAGATACTCAGCAGGTCAGGCAGCTTCTGCGAAGAGATAAACAGAGTTAACGTTTCAGGTCGATAACCTTTCGTCAGAACTGGAAAAAAGAGGTAATGGAACAGATTTTTAAGCAACTGTAGGGGATTCTATGAGATCATGGCTGATCTCCTGCCTCAATTCCATTCACCGGCCCTATTGCCATATCTCTTGATGCCCTTACCAGTCAGAAATCTACCGACTTCTGTTTTGAACATACGCAATGACTGAGCCTCCACAGCCCTCTGGGGTAGAGAATTCCAAAGATTCACCACCCTCTGTGTGAAGAAATTTCTTCTCCTCTCAGTCCTGAATGGCCTAACCTTTATCCTGAGGCTGTGGCCCCTGGTTCTAGACTTCCCGGCCAAGGGAAACATTCTCCCAGCATCCAACCGATCAAACCCTGTAATAATTTTGCATGCTTAATGAGATCCCCTCTCATTCTTCCGAATTCAAGAGACTGCAGTCCTAGTTTACTCAATCTCTTCTCATGCGAGGTCAGTGACAGTCTTGCAAATGGTGACTTGATATTCGGTAGTGGGGTCATGGTCCAGGTGGAGGTAGGAGGAGGTGTTGGAGAGTTGGCGTACAGCTTCTGCTAGGTAGCGGTCGGTTCACCAAACAGCAACAGCACCACCCTTGTCAGCAGGTTTTGTGCTTTGCATGTTAACTGTTAACTGTTACCCATATCTCATTTTACACAATATATGGGCTACTCCAGCTCCTAATTCGTTTGTTCTTAGTTGTTATTTCCTCACACAGGAGAGCAATCTCGCCCCTGGACAAGCAGAAGGAGCAAGTTCCAACCAAATGGTTCCGCAAACGTGATAACAGCTACACTGTGGAACCGTCTCCACTTTCAGTACCAGGTTAGATGGAAATGTTAAAATTTTTTGAGGATGTAACTTGTAGAATAGATAAGGGAGAACCAGTGGATGTGGTGTATTTGGACTTTCAGAAGGCTTTCGATAAGGTCCCACATAAGAGATTGGTGTGCAAAGTTAAAGCACATGGGATCGGGGGTAAGGTACTGACTTGGATAGAGAACTCGTTGGCAGACAGGAAGCAAAGAGTATGTCTAAACGTGTATTTTTCCAAGTGGCAGGCAGTTACTCGTGGGGTAGGGCAGGGATAAGTGCTAGGACCCCAGCTACTCACAATATATATGAATGATCTAGAAGGTTGAACTTGATATAATAACTCCAAGTTTGCAGACGACACAAAGCTGGGTGGGCATGTGTGCTGTGAGGAGGATGCAGAGAAACTCCAGTATGATATGGACAGGTTAGGTGATTTAGCAGAAGCATGGCAGATGCAGTATAATGTGGATACATGTGAGGTTATCAACTTTGGTGGCAAAAGCAGGAAGACAGCTTATTATCAGAATGTCAATAGATTGGGAAAAGGGGAACTGCAATGAGACCTGGGTGTCCGTGTACACCAATCGCTGAAGGTAAGCATGCAGGTGCAGCAGGTGGTTAAGAAGGCAAATGTTGGCCTTTATAGTGAGAGGTTTCGAGTACAGGAGCAAGGATGTCTTGCTGCAGTTGTACAAGGCCTTGGTGAGACCATACCTTGAGTATTGTGTGCAGCTTTGGTCACCTTATCTGAGGAAGGATGTTCTTGCCATGGAGGGAGTGCAGCGAAGATTCACCAGACTGATACATGGGATGGCAGGAATGACGTATGAAGACAGATTGAGATGATTTGGCTTATATTCGCTAGAGTTTAGAAGAACGAGAGGGGATCTCATTGAAACTTACAAAATTCTAACAGGGCTAGACACACTAGATGCAGGAAGAATGATCCCGATGGTGCGGGAATCCAGAACCAGCGGTCACAGTCTAAGGATAAGGGGTAAGCCACTTAGGGCTGAGATGAGGAGGAATTTCTTCACCCAGAGAGTGGTGAACCTGTTGAATTCTGTACCACAGAAGGCAGTTGAGGCCAATTCATTAAATATATTCAAGAAGGAGTTAGATATATTTCTTAAGGCTAAAGAGATAACGGGATATGGGGAGAAAGCAGGGACAGGGTACTGAATGTGGATGATCAGCCATGATCTCATTAAATGGCGGAGCAGGCTCGACGGGCCGAATGGCCTACTCCTGCTCCTATCTTCTATGTGAATGGAGCAGGTGAACTGCTGAATCCCACTTTTAAGGGATGTCCCAAAGTGCTTGACAGTGGTGTGAAAATAAATGAGTTCCGCTTGGTAATTCAAAGTAAAGACTGTCAGAAGTGGGATTCGAACCCACGCCTCCAGAGAAGACTGCGACCTGAACGCAGCGCCTTAGACCGCTCGGCCATCCTGACTCGCTTCATGAATTTCTGCATCTCATCACTTCCACATGAAGAACGTTTCCGTCCGGGTGCTTGTTCAATGCTGTTGAAGGCTCAGTGACCGGGATATCATCTCCCCCGGGGTTTTCCTGAGCTTGTGCTCGGTGTATGGGGATGTTTGTCCCGGGTCCCTATTATCTTGCAGCTCCAGGGATGGGCAGTATCAATCTGAGCTCTAGAGCTGGGGAGAAGCGAATAATTAATGGGTTTGTTTTCGGGCCTGAAATGCGGCTTAGATCTGTTGGTATTAACCGAGGCCGGGGCTGCGAGATATTTCAGTTTGTTCACGTTTAATCAGAGGAATATCTGCAGTCAGGAGCTGAAAAGGACCAAGAGCTGAAAAAACACCAGAAAAAAGATAAGAAATATCAGCAATTGTGATCAACTCTTTAATGTGTGTTCTGGTAGTTTAGTGGTTTAATTGTTTCAATCAACATTCATTAACCGAAAGCGTTGTTTTGCAGAATGAAATAAATGCTCACAGTAAGGGACAGTCGAAAGTTGAGTAATTTAACTTTAATAATTTGTGAAAGTTTATTCATTGACGAAGATTTATACCCTATCAGAATTTACGCACTGTGTATTTTAGGAGTCTGCTTTAAATTGTTCGTTGCTCCTGACACAAGAAACCTGTTAAATTTATTTCACAGAAAAATAATGTTTCCGCCCGGGCTCGAACCGGGGACCTTCCGCGTGTGAGGCGAACGTGATAACCGCTACACTACGGAAACCTCTGCTTATTTGAGCATCGAGAAAGCACTGTTCAGACAGAAGGGACACTACAGAATCGCTCTTTCTGCAATGATTTCCTTTCACTGGCATTTCTCTGACCGAACTGCACAAGTCAAAAATGTTCCTTTCAAACTCATTAAACTGTCGAATTTCCTTCCCTCTGGTTTAACCCAGGCGTTTAACTTGTTCTGCAAACCATGAACCAGGTTCACCTGAATTCCAAGGTGTGTAAGGAAATCAAGCTTCAAAAGCCCTTTCATTAACCACAGGGATTCAGGCAATTTTCTGATCGCAAAGCGTTTTCTCACCTTGTCAATATCTCTCGTCTATTTGCCGGTGTTTCCCGATTCTGCCTGTCTCTCTGGCTCTGTTTATTCTGTGTGACCACCTGCAGGTTGATTTTGAGCGAATACCTGTGCTTGTGTTTTGTCACATTAAATAAATGAGGAATTGTGGCGCTTCTCTCCCTGACACTGGGGAAAGAGTGAGACAGTCTTTGGAGCAAGTGTCTGGTTATTGTGAAACGGCAAAGAAAACAATAATTCTGGAATTACCCGGAAAAACAGTGACCCCGACGTGATTTGAACACGCAGCCTTCTGATCTGGAGTCAGACGCGCTACCGTTGCGCCACGAGGCCCTACAATCTAAACCGCGCTGTTTTTATATACACACGTTCCACAAACACTGTTTCATTCCTCCTGCCTTCTCCTGATTCCTCAGTGTCATGCACAGAGGCGCCTCATGCCCTCATTTGTTTAACGTAACAAGCAGACACAAACACAGGTATTCCTTCAAAATCAACCCGCAGGTGGCCACAGACACAATAAACAGAGCCAGAGAGAAAGACAGAATCGGGAATCTCCGGGAAATAGACAAGATATATTGACAAGGACTAAAGCGTTTTGCGATCAGAAAATTGCCTGAACCCCTGTGGTTAATGAAAGGGATTATTGCTGCTTGAGTTCCTTATACGCCTTGGGCTTCTGGAGAACTTGTTTCGTAGTTTGCAGAAATGCGGCTCAGACATGCTGTTGTGACCGGGCCGGAGCCACCAGGTACCTGACTGCAATCAGCGATAACGAAATGCAGTTTTAACAGGCCCGGCTAGCTCAGTCGGTAAAGCATGAGACTCTTCATCTTAGAGTTCGCGGGTTCGAGCTCCCAGGTTGAGCGGTATTTATTTTGTTGAACTTTTATGTTGCTTTCAAAGCGTCATTAATTGAGCGATAACCTTGTTTTGCACAATGAAAGAAATGCGAACTGAGAAAATACTGCAGAAGCTGGAAATCTGAATTGAAACAGAAAATGCTGGAGATACTCAGCAGGTCAGGCAGCTTCTGCGAAGAGATAAACAGAGTTAACGTTTCAGGTCGATAACCTTTCGTCAGAACTGGAAAAAAGAGGTAATGGAACAGATTTTTAAGCAACTGTAGGGGATTCTATGAGATCATGGCTGATCTCCTGCCTCAATTCCATTCACCGGCCCTATTGCCATATCTCTTGATGCCCTTACCAGTCAGAAATCTACCGACTTCTGTTTTGAACATACGCAATGACTGAGCCTCCACAGCCCTCTGGGGTAGAGAATTCCAAAGATTCACCACCCTCTGTGTGAAGAAATTTCTTCTCCTCTCAGTCCTGAATGGCCTAACCTTTATCCTGAGGCTGTGGCCCCTGGTTCTAGACTTCCCGGCCAAGGGAAACATTCTCCCAGCATCCAACCGATCAAACCCTGTAATAATTTTGCATGCTTAATGAGATCCCCTCTCATTCTTCCGAATTCAAGAGACTGCAGTCCTAGTTTACTCAATCTCTTCTCATACGAGGTCAGTGACAGTCTTGCAAATGGTGACTTGATATTCGGTAGTGGGGTCATGGTCCAGGTGGAGGTAGGAGGAGGTGTTGGAGAGTTGGCGTACAGCTTCTGCTAGGTAGCGGTCGGTTCACCAAACAGCAACAGCACCACCCTTGTCAGCAGGTTTTGTGCTTTGCATGTTAACTGTTAACTGTTACCCATATCTCATTTTACACAATATATGGGCTACTCCAGCTCCTAATTCGTTTGTTCTTAGTTGTTATTTCCTCACACAGGAGAGCAATCTCGCCCCTGGACAAGCAGAAGGAGCAAGTTCCAACCAAATGGTTCCGCAAACGTGATAACAGCTACACTGTGGAACCGTCTCCTCTTTCAGTACCAGGTCAGATGGAAATGTTAAAATTTTTTGAGGATGTAACTGGTAGAATAGATAAGGGAGAACCAGTGGATGTGGTGTATTTGGACTTTCAGAAGGCTTTCGATAAGGTCCCACATAAGAGATTGGTGTGCAAAGTTAAAGCACATGGGATCGGGGGTAAGGTACTGACTTGGATAGAGAACTGGTTGGCAGACAGGAAGCAAAGAGTATGTCTAAACGGGTATGTTTCCAAGTGGCAGGCAGTTACTCGTGGGGTAGGGCAGGGATAAGTGCTAGGACCCCAGCTACTCACAATATATTTGAATGATCTAGAAGGTTGAACTTGATATAATAACTCCAAGTTTGCAGACGACACAAAGCTGGGTGGGCATGTGTGCTGTGAGGAGGATGCAGAGAAACTCCAGTATGATATGGACAGGTTAGGTGATTTAGCAGAAGCATGGCAGATGCAGTATAATGTGGATAAATGTGAGGTTATCAACTTTGGTGGCAAAAGCAGGAAGACAGCTTATTATCAGAATGTCAATAGATTGGGAAAAGGGGAACTGCAATGAGACCTGGGTGTCCGTGTACACCAATCACTGAAGGTAAGCATGCAGGTGCAGCAGGTGGTTAAGAAGGCAAATGTTGGCCTTTATAGTGAGAGGTTTCGAGTACAGGAGCAAGGATGTCTTGCTGCAGTTGTACAAGGCCTTGGTGAGACCATACCTTGAGTATTGTGTGCAGCTTTGGTCACCTTATCTGAGGAAGGATGTTCTTGCCATGGAGGGAGTGCAGCGAAGATTCACCAGACTGATACATGGGATGGGAGGAATGACGTATGAAGACAGATTGAGATGATTTGGCTTATATTCGCTAGAGTTTAGAAGAACGAGAGGGGATCTCATTGAAACTTACAAAATTCTAACAGGACTAGACACACTAGATGCAGGAAGAATGATCCCGATGGTGCGGGAATCCAGAACCAGCGGTCACAGTCTAAGGATAAGGGGTAAGCCACTTAGGGCTGAGATGAGGAGGAATTTCTTCACCCAGAGAGTGGTGAACCTGTTGAATTCTGTACCACAGAAGGCAGTTGAGGCCAATTCATTAAATATATTCAAGAAGGAGTTAGATATATTTCTTAAGGCTAAAGAGATAACGGGATATGGGGAGAAAGCAGGGACAGGGTACTGAATGTGGATGATCAGCCATGATCTCATTAAATGGCGGAGCAGGCTCGACGGGTCGAATGGCCTACTCCTGCTCCTATCTTCCATGTTTCTATGTGAATGGAGCAGGTGAACTGCTGAATCCCACTTTTAAGGGATGTCCCAAAGTGCTTGACAGTGGTGTGAAAATAAATGAGTTCCGCTTGGTAATTCAAAGTAAAGACTGTCAGAAGTGGGATTCGAACCCACGCCTCCAGAGGAGACTGCGATCTGAACGCAGCGCCTTAGACCGCTCGGCCATCCTGACTCGCTTCATGAATTTCTGCATCTCATCACTTCCACATGAAGAACGTTTCCGTCCGGGTGCTTGTTCAATGCTGTTGAAGGCTCAGTGACCGGGATATCATCTCCCCCGGGGTTTTCCTGAGCTTGTGCTCGGTGTATGGGGATGTTTGTCCCGGGTCCCTATTATCTTGCAGCTCCAGGGATGGGCAGTATCAATCTGAGCTCTGGAGCTGGGGAGAAGCGAATAATTAATGGGTTTGTTTTCGGGCCTGAAATGCGGCTTAGATCTGTTGGTATTAACCGAGGCCGGGGCTGCGAGATATTTCAGTTTGTTCACGTTTAATCAGAGGAATATCCGCAGTCAGGAGCTGAAAAGGACCAAGAGCTGAAAAAACACCAGAAAAAAGATAAGAAATATCAGCAATTGTGATCAACTCTTTAATGTGTGTTCTGGTAGTTTAGTGGTTTAATTGTTTTAATCAACATTCATTAACCGAAAGCGTTGTTTTGCAGAATGAAATAAATGCTCACAGTAAGGGACAGTCGAAAGTTGAGTAATTTAACTTTAATAATTTGTGAAAGTTTATTCATTGACGAAGATTTATACCCTATCAGAATTTACGCACTGTGTATTTTAGGAGTCTGCTTTAAATTGTTCGTTGCTCCTGACACAAGAAACCTGTTAAATTTATTTCACAGAAAAATAATGTTTCCGCCCGGGCTCGAACCGGGGACCTTTCGCGTGTGAGGCGAACGTGATAACCGCTACACTACGGAAACCTCGGCTGAATTGAGCATCGAGAAAGCACTGTTCAGACAGAAGGGACACTACAGAATCGCTCTTTCTGCAATGATTTCCTTTCACTGGCATTTCTCTGACCGAACTGCACAATCAAAAATGTTCCTTTCAAACTCATTAAACTGTCGAATTTCCTTCCCTCTGGTTTAACCCAGGCGTTTAACTTGTTCTGCAAACCATGAACCAGGTTCACCTGAATTCCAAGGTGTGTAAGGAAATCAAGCTTCAAAAGCCCTTTCATTAACCACAGGGATTCAGGCAATTTTCTGATCGCAAAGCGTTTTCTCACCTTGTCAATATCTCTCGTCTATTTGCCGGTGTTTCCCGATTCTGCCTGTCTCTCTGGCTCTGTTTATTCTGTGTGACCACCTGCAGGTTGATTTTGAGCGAATACCTGTGCTTGTGTTTTGTCACATTAAATAAATGAGGAATTGTGGCGCTTCTCTCCCTGACACTGGGGAAAGAGTGAGACAGTCTTTGGAGCAAGTGTCTGGTTATTGTGAAACGGCAAAGAAAACAATAATTCTGGAATTACCCGGAAAAACAGTGACCCCGACGTGATTTGAACACGCAGCCTTCTGATCTGGAGTCAGACGCGCTACCGTTGCGCCACGAGGCCCTACAATCTAAACCGCGCTGTTTTTATATACACACGTTCCACAAACACTGTTTCATTCCTCCTGCCTTCTCCTGATTCCTCAGTGTCATGCACAGAGGCGCCTCATGCCCTCATTTGTTTAACGTAACAAGCAGACACAAACACAGGTATTCCTTCAAAATCAACCCGCAGGTGGCCACAGACACAATAAACAGAGCCAGAGAGAAAGACAGAATCGGGAATCTCCGGGAAATAGACAAGATATATTGACAAGGACTAAAGCGTTTTGCGATCAGAAAATTGCCTGAACCCCTGTGGTTAATGAAAGGGATTATTGCTGCTTGAGTTCCTTATACGCCTTGGGCTTCTGGAGAACTTGTTTCGTAGTTTGCAGAAATGCGGCTCAGACATGCTGTTGTGACCGGGCCGGAGCCACCAGGTACCTGACTGCAATCAGCGACAATGAAATGCAGTTTTAACAGGCCCGGCTAGCTCAGTCGGCAAAGCATGAGACTCTTCATCTTAGAGTTCGCGGGTTCGAGCTCCCAGGTTGAGCGGTATTTATTTTGTTGAACTTTTATGTTGCTTTCAAAGCGTCATTAATTGAGCGATAACCTTGTTTTGCACAATGAAAGAAATGCGAACTGAGAAAATACTGCAGAAATTGGAAATCTGAATTGAAACAGAAAATGCTGGAGATACTCAGCAGGTCAGGCAGCTTCTGCGAAGAGATAAACAGAGTTAACGTTTCAGGTCGATAAACTTTCGTCAGAACTGGAAAAAAGAGGTAATGGAACAGATTTTTAAGCAACTGTAGGGGATTCTATGAGATCATGGCTGATCTCCTGCCTCAATTCCATTCACCGGCCCTATTGCCATATCTCTTGATTCCCTTACCAGTCAGAAATCTACCGACTTCTGTTTTGAACATACGCAATGACTGAGCCTCCACAGCCCTCTGGGGTAGAGAATTCCAAAGATTCACCACCCTCTGTGTGAAGAAATTTCTTCTCCTCTCAGTCCTGAATGGCCTAACCTTTATCCTGAGGCTGTGGCCCCTGGTTCTAGACTTCCCGGCCAAGGGAAACATTCTCCCAGCATCCAACCGATCAAACCCTGTAATAATTTTGCATGCTTAATGAGATCCCCTCTCATTCTTCCGAATTCAAGAGACTGCAGTCCTAGTTTACTCAATCTCTTCTCATACGAGGTCAGTGACAGTCTTGCAAATGGTGACTTGATATTCGGTCGTGGGGTCATGGTCCAGGTGGAGGTAGGAGGAGGTGTTGGAGAGTTGGCGTACAGCTTCTGCTAGGTAGCGGTCGGTTCACCAAACAGCAACAGCACCACCCTTGTCAGCAGGTTTTGTGCTTTGCATGTTAACTGTTAACTGTTACCCATATCTCATTTTACACAATATATGGGCTACTCCAGCTCCTAATTCGTTTGTTCTTAGTTGTTATTTCCTCACACAGGAGAGCAATCTCGCCCCTGGACAAGCAGAAGGAGCAAGTTCCAACCAAATGGTTCCGCAAACGTGAAAACAGCTACACTGTGGAACCGTCTCCACTTTCAGTACCAGGTCAGATGGAAATGTTAAAATTTTTTGAGGATGTAACTGGTAGAATAGATAAGGGAGAACCAGTGGATGTGGTGTATTTGGACTTTCAGAAGGCTTTCGATAAGGTCCCACATAAGAGATTGGTGTGCAAAGTTAAAGCACATGGGATCGGGGGTAAGGTACTGACTTGGATAGAGAACTGGTTGGCAGACAGGAAGCAAAGAGTATGTCTAAACGGGTATGTTTCCAAGTGGCAGGCAGTTACTCGTGGGGTAGGGCAGGGATAAGTGCTAGGACCCCAGCTACTCACAATATATATGAATGATCTAGAAGGTTGAACTTGATATAATAACTCCAAGTTTGCAGACGACACAAAGCTGGGTGGGCATGTGTGCTGTGAGGAGGATGCAGAGAAACTCCAGTATGATATGGACAGGTTAGGTGATTTAGCAGAAGCATGGCAGATGCAGTATAATGTGGATAAATGTGAGGTTATCAACTTTGGTGGCAAAAGCAGGAAGACAGCTTATTATCAGAATGTCAATAGATTGGGAAAAGTGGAACTGCAATGAGACCTGGGTGTCCGTGTACACCAATCGCCGAAGGTAAGCATGCAGGTGCAGCAGGTGGTTAAGAAGGCAAATGTTGGCCTTTATAGTGAGAGGTTTCGAGTACAGGAGCAAGGATGTCTTGCTGCAGTTGTACAAGGCCTTGGTGAGACCATACCTTGAGTATTGTGTGCAGCTTTGGTCACCTTATCTGAGGAAGGATGTTCTTGCCATGGAGGGAGTGCAGCGAAGATTCACCAGACTGATACATGGGATGGGAGGAATGACGTATGAAGACAGATTGAGATGATTTGGCTTATATTCGCTAGAGTTTAGAAGAACGAGAGGGGATCTCATTGAAACTTACAAAATTCTAACAGGACTAGACACACTAGATGCAGGAAGAATGATCCCGATGGTGCGGGAATCCAGAACCAGCGGTCACAGTCTAAGGATAAGGGGTAAGCCACTTAGGGCTGATATGAGGAGGAATTTCTTCACCCAGAGAGTGGTGAACCTGTTGAATTCTGTACCACAGAAGGCAGTTGAGGCCAATTCATTAAATATATTCAAGAAGGAGTTAGATATATTTCTTAAGGCTAAAGAGATAACGGGATATGGGGAGAAAGCAGGGACAGGGTAGTGAATGTGGATGATCAGCCATGATCTCATTAAATGGCGGAGCAGGCTCGACGGGCCGAATGGCCTACTCCTGCTCCTATCTTCTATGTGAATGGAGCAGGTGAACTGCTGAATCCCACTTTTAAGGGATGTCCCAAAGTGCTTGACCGTGGTGTGAAAATAAATGAGTTCCGCTTGGTAATTCAAAGTAAAGACTGTCAGAAGTGGGATTCGAACCCACGCCTCCAGAGGAGACTGCGACCTGAACGCAGCGCCTTAGACCGCTCGGCCATCCTGACTCGCTTCATGAATTTCTGCATCTCATCACTTCCACATGAAGAACGTTTCCGTCCGGGTGCTTGTTCAATGCTGTTGAAGGCTCAGTGACCGGGATATCATCTCCCCCGGGGTTTTCCTGAGCTTGTGCTCGGTGTATGGGGATGTTTGTCCCGGGTCCCTATTATCTTGCAGCTCCAGGGATGGGCAGTATCAATCTGAGCTCTGGAGCTGGGGAGAAGCGAATAATTAATGGGTTTGTTTTCGGGCCTGAAATGCGGCTTAGATCTGTTGGTATTAACCGAGGCCGGGGCTGCGAGATATTTCAGTTTGTTCACGTTTAATCAGAGGAATATCCGCAGTCAGGAGCTGAAAAGGACCAAGAGCTGAAAAAACACCAGAAAAAAGATAAGAAATATCAGCAATTGTGATCAACTCTTTAATGTGTGTTCTGGTAGTTTAGTGGTTTAATTGTTTTAATCAACATTCATTAACCGAAAGCGTTGTTTTGCAGAATGAAATAAATGCTCACAGTAAGGGACAGTCGAAAGTTGAGTAATTTAACTTTAATAATTTGTGAAAGTTTATTCATTGACGAAGATTTATACCCTATCAGAATTTACGCACTGTGTATTTTAGGAGTCTGCTTTAAATTGTTCGTTGCTCCTGACACAAGAAACCTGTTAAATTTATTTCACAGAAAAATAATGTTTCCGCCCGGGCTCGAACCGGGGACCTTTCGCGTGTGAGGCGAACGTGATAACCGCTACACTACGGAAACCTCTGCTGAATTGAGCATCGAGAAAGCACTGTTCAGACAGAAGGGACACTACAGAATCGCTCTTTCTGCAATGATTTCCTTTCACTGGCATTTCTCTGACCGAACTGCACAAGTCAAAAATGTTCCTTTCAAACTCATTAAACTGTCGAATTTCCTTCCCTCTGGTTTAACCCAGGCGTTTAACTTGTTCTGCAAACCATGAACCAGGTTCACCTGAATTCCAAAGTGTGTAAGGAAATCAAGCTTCAAAAGCCCTTTCATTAACCACAGGGATTCAGGCAATTTTCTGATCGCAAAGCGTTTTCTCATCTTGTCAATATCTCTCGTCTATTTGCCGGTGTTTCCCGATTCTGCCTGTCTCTCTGGCTCTGTTTATTCTGTGTGACCACCTGCAGGTTGATTTTGAGCGAATACCTGTGCTTGTGTTTTGTCACATTAAATAAATGAGGAATTGTGGCGCTTCTCTCCCTGACACTGGGGAAAGAGTGAGACAGTCTTTGGAGCAAGTGTCTGGTTATTGTGAAACGGCAAAGAAAACAATAATTCTGGAATTACCCGGAAAAACAGTGACCCCGACGTGATTTGAACACGCAGCCTTCTGATCTGGAGTCAGAGGCGCTAACGTTGCGCCACGAGGCCCTACAATCTAAACCGCTCTGTTTTTATATACACACGTTCCACAAACACTGTTTCATTCCTCCTGCCTTCTCCTGATTCCTCAGTGTCATGCACAGAGGCGCCTCATGCCCTCATTTGTTTAACGTAACAAGCAGACACAAACACAGGTATTCCTTCAAAATCAACCCGCAGGTGGCCACAGACACAATAAACAGAGCCAGAGAGAAAGACAGAATCGGGAATCTCCGGGAAATAGACAAGATATATTGACAAGGACTAAAGCGTTTTGCGATCAGAAAATTGCCTGAACCCCTATGGTTAATGAAAGGGATTATTGCTGCTTGAGTTCCTTATACGCCTTGGGCTTCTGGAGAACTTGTTTCGTAGTTTGCAGAAATGCGGCTCAGACATCCTGTTGTGACCGGGCCGGAGCCACCAGGTACCTGACTGCAATCAGCGACAATGAAATGCAGTTTTAACAGGCCTGGCTAGCTCAGTCGGTAAAGCATGAGACTCTTAATCTTAGAGTTCGCGGGTTCGAGCTCCCAGGTTGAGCGGTCTTTATTTTGTTGAACTTTTATGTTGCTTTCAAAGCGTCATTAATTGAGCGATAACCTTGTTTTGCACAATGAAAGAAATGCGAACTGAGAAAATACTGCAGAAGCTGGAAATCTGAATTGAAACAGAAAATGCTGGAGATACTCAGCAGGTCAGGCAGCTTCTGCGAAGAGATAAACAGAGTTAACGTTTCAGGTCGATAACCTTTCGTCAGAACTGGAAAAAAGAGGTAATGGAACAGATTTTTAAGCAACTGTAGGGGATTCTATGAGATCATGGCTGATCTCCTGCCTCAATTCCATTCACCGGCCCTATTGCCATATCTCTTGATGCCCTTACCAGTCAGAAATCTACCGACTTCTGTTTTGAACATACGCAATGACTGAGCCTCCACAGCCCTCTGGGGTAGAGAATTCCAAAGATTCACCACCCTCTGTGTGAAGAAATTTCTTCTCCTCTCAGTCCTGAATGGCCTAACCTTTATCCTGAGGCTGTGGCCCCTGGTTCTAGACTTCCCGGCCAAGGGAAACATTCTCCCAGCATCCAACCGATCAAACCCTGTAATAATTTTGCATGCTTAATGAGATCCCCTCTCATTCTTCCGAATTCAAGAGACTGCAGTCCTAGTTTACTCAATCTCTTCTCATGCGAGGTCAGTGACAGTCTTGCAAATGGTGACTTGATATTCGGTAGTGGGGTCATGGTCCAGGTGGAGGTAGGAGGAGGTGTTGGAGAGTTGGCGTACAGCTTCTGCTAGGTAGCGGTCGGTTCACCAAACAGCAACAGCACCACCCTTGTCAGCAGGTTTTGTGCTTTGCATGTTAACTGTTAACTGTTACCCATATCTCATTTTACACAATATATGGGCTACTCCAGCTCCTAATTCGTTTGTTCTTAGTTGTTATTTCCTCACACAGGAGAGCAATCTCGCCCCTGGACAAGCAGAAGGAGCAAGTTCCAACCAAATGGTTCCGCAAACGTGATAACAGCTACACTGTGGAACCGTCTCCACTTTCAGTACCAGGTTAGATGGAAATGTTAAAATTTTTTGAGGATGTAACTTGTAGAATAGATAAGGGAGAACCAGTGGATGTGGTGTATTTGGACTTTCAGAAGGCTTTCGATAAGGTCCCACATAAGAGATTGGTGTGCAAAGTTAAAGCACATGGGATCGGGGGTAAGGTACTGACTTGGATAGAGAACTCGTTGGCAGACAGGAAGCAAAGAGTATGTCTAAACGTGTATTTTTCCAAGTGGCAGGCAGTTACTCGTGGGGTAGGGCAGGGATAAGTGCTAGGACCCCAGCTACTCACAATATATATGAATGATCTAGAAGGTTGAACTTGATATAATAACTCCAAGTTTGCAGACGACACAAAGCTGGGTGGGCATGTGTGCTGTGAGGAGGATGCAGAGAAACTCCAGTATGATATGGACAGGTTAGGTGATTTAGCAGAAGCATGGCAGATGCAGTATAATGTGGATACATGTGAGGTTATCAACTTTGGTGGCAAAAGCAGGAAGACAGCTTATTATCAGAATGTCAATAGATTGGGAAAAGGGGAACTGCAATGAGACCTGGGTGTCCGTGTACACCAATCGCTGAAGGTAAGCATGCAGGTGCAGCAGGTGGTTAAGAAGGCAAATGTTGGCCTTTATAGTGAGAGGTTTCGAGTACAGGAGCAAGGATGTCTTGCTGCAGTTGTACAAGGCCTTGGTGAGACCATACCTTGAGTATTGTGTGCAGCTTTGGTCACCTTATCTGAGGAAGGATGTTCTTGCCATGGAGGGAGTGCAGCGAAGATTCACCAGACTGATACATGGGATGGCAGGAATGACGTATGAAGACAGATTGAGATGATTTGGCTTATATTCGCTAGAGTTTAGAAGAACGAGAGGGGATCTCATTGAAACTTACAAAATTCTAACAGGGCTAGACACACTAGATGCAGGAAGAATGATCCCGATGGTGCGGGAATCCAGAACCAGCGGTCACAGTCTAAGGATAAGGGGTAAGCCACTTAGGGCTGAGATGAGGAGGAATTTCTTCACCCAGAGAGTGGTGAACCTGTTGAATTCTGTACCACAGAAGGCAGTTGAGGCCAATTCATTAAATATATTCAAGAAGGAGTTAGATATATTTCTTAAGGCTAAAGAGATAACGGGATATGGGGAGAAAGCAGGGACAGGGTACTGAATGTGGATGATCAGCCATGATCTCATTAAATGGCGGAGCAGGCTCGACGGGCCGAATGGCCTACTCCTGCTCCTATCTTCTATGTGAATGGAGCAGGTGAACTGCTGAATCCCACTTTTAAGGGATGTCCCAAAGTGCTTGACAGTGGTGTGAAAATAAATGAGTTCCGCTTGGTAATTCAAAGTAAAGACTGTCAGAAGTGGGATTCGAACCCACGCCTCCAGAGAAGACTGCGACCTGAACGCAGCGCCTTAGACCGCTCGGCCATCCTGACTCGCTTCATGAATTTCTGCATCTCATCACTTCCACATGAAGAACGTTTCCGTCCGGGTGCTTGTTCAATGCTGTTGAAGGCTCAGTGACCGGGATATCATCTCCCCCGGGGTTTTCCTGAGCTTGTGCTCGGTGTATGGGGATGTTTGTCCCGGGTCCCTATTATCTTGCAGCTCCAGGGATGGGCAGTATCAATCTGAGCTCTAGAGCTGGGGAGAAGCGAATAATTAATGGGTTTGTTTTCGGGCCTGAAATGCGGCTTAGATCTGTTGGTATTAACCGAGGCCGGGGCTGCGAGATATTTCAGTTTGTTCACGTTTAATCAGAGGAATATCTGCAGTCAGGAGCTGAAAAGGACCAAGAGCTGAAAAAACACCAGAAAAAAGATAAGAAATATCAGCAATTGTGATCAACTCTTTAATGTGTGTTCTGGTAGTTTAGTGGTTTAATTGTTTCAATCAACATTCATTAACCGAAAGCGTTGTTTTGCAGAATGAAATAAATGCTCACAGTAAGGGACAGTCGAAAGTTGAGTAATTTAACTTTAATAATTTGTGAAAGTTTATTCATTGACGAAGATTTATACCCTATCAGAATTTACGCACTGTGTATTTTAGGAGTCTGCTTTAAATTGTTCGTTGCTCCTGACACAAGAAACCTGTTAAATTTATTTCACAGAAAAATAATGTTTCCGCCCGGGCTCGAACCGGGGACCTTCCGCGTGTGAGGCGAACGTGATAACCGCTACACTACGGAAACCTCTGCTGAATTGAGCATCGAGAAAGCACTGTTCAGACAGAAGGGACACTACAGAATCGCTCTTTCTGCAATGATTTCCTTTCACTGGCATTTCTCTGACCGAACTGCACAAGTCAAAAATGTTCCTTTCAAACTCATTAAACTGTCGAATTTCCTTCCCTCTGGTTTAACCCAGGCGTTTAACTTGTTCTGCAAACCATGAACCAGGTTCACCTGAATTCCAAGGTGTGTAAGGAAATCAAGCTTCAAAAGCCCTTTCATTAACCACAGGGATTCAGGCAATTTTCTGATCGCAAAGCGTTTTCTCACCTTGTCAATATCTCTCGTCTATTTGCCGGTGTTTCCCGATTCTGCCTGTCTCTCTGGCTCTGTTTATTCTGTGTGACCACCTGCAGGTTGATTTTGAGCGAATACCTGTGCTTGTGTTTTGTCACATTAAATAAATGAGGAATTGTGGCGCTTCTCTCCCTGACACTGGGGAAAGAGTGAGACAGTCTTTGGAGCAAGTGTCTGGTTATTGTGAAACGGCAAAGAAAACAATAATTCTGGAATTACCCGGAAAAACAGTGACCCCGACGTGATTTGAACACGCAGCCTTCTGATCTGGAGTCAGACGCGCTACCGTTGCGCCACGAGGCCCTACAATCTAAACCGCGCTGTTTTTATATACACACGTTCCACAAACACTGTTTCATTCCTCCTGCCTTCTCCTGATTCCTCAGTGTCATGCACAGAGGCGCCTCATGCCCTCATTTGTTTAACGTAACAAGCAGACACAAACACAGGTATTCCTTCAAAATCAACCCGCAGGTGGCCACAGACACAATAAACAGAGCCAGAGAGAAAGACAGAATCGGGAATCTCCGGGAAATAGACAAGATATATTGACAAGGACTAAAGCGTTTTGCGATCAGAAAATTGCCTGAACCCCTGTGGTTAATGAAAGGGATTATTGCTGCTTGAGTTCCTTATACGCCTTGGGCTTCTGGAGAACTTGTTTCGTAGTTTGCAGAAATGCGGCTCAGACATGCTGTTGTGACCGGGCCGGAGCCACCAGGTACCTGACTGCAATCAGCGATAACGAAATGCAGTTTTAACAGGCCCGGCTAGCTCAGTCGGTAAAGCATGAGACTCTTCATCTTAGAGTTCGCGGGTTCGAGCTCCCAGGTTGAGCGGTATTTATTTTGTTGAACTTTTATGTTGCTTTCAAAGCGTCATTAATTGAGCGATAACCTTGTTTTGCACAATGAAAGAAATGCGAACTGAGAAAATACTGCAGAAGCTGGAAATCTGAATTGAAACAGAAAATGCTGGAGATACTCAGCAGGTCAGGCAGCTTCTGCGAAGAGATAAACAGAGTTAACGTTTCAGGTCGATAACCTTTCGTCAGAACTGGAAAAAAGAGGTAATGGAACAGATTTTTAAGCAACTGTAGGGGATTCTATGAGATCATGGCTGATCTCCTGCCTCAATTCCATTCACCGGCCCTATTGCCATATCTCTTGATGCCCTTACCAGTCAGAAATCTACCGACTTCTGTTTTGAACATACGCAATGACTGAGCCTCCACAGCCCTCTGGGGTAGAGAATTCCAAAGATTCACCACCCTCTGTGTGAAGAAATTTCTTCTCCTCTCAGTCCTGAATGGCCTAACCTTTATCCTGAGGCTGTGGCCCCTGGTTCTAGACTTCCCGGCCAAGGGAAACATTCTCCCAGCATCCAACCGATCAAACCCTGTAATAATTTTGCATGCTTAATGAGATCCCCTCTCATTCTTCCGAATTCAAGAGACTGCAGTCCTAGTTTACTCAATCTCTTCTCATACGAGGTCAGTGACAGTCTTGCAAATGGTGACTTGATATTCGGTAGTGGGGTCATGGTCCAGGTGGAGGTAGGAGGAGGTGTTGGAGAGTTGGCGTACAGCTTCTGCTAGGTAGCGGTCGGTTCACCAAACAGCAACAGCACCACCCTTGTCAGCAGGTTTTGTGCTTTGCATGTTAACTGTTAACTGTTACCCATATCTCATTTTACACAATATATGGGCTACTCCAGCTCCTAATTCGTTTGTTCTTAGTTGTTATTTCCTCACACAGGAGAGCAATCTCGCCCCTGGACAAGCAGAAGGAGCAAGTTCCAACCAAATGGTTCCGCAAACGTGATAACAGCTACACTGTGGAACCGTCTCCTCTTTCAGTACCAGGTCAGATGGAAATGTTAAAATTTTTTGAGGATGTAACTGGTAGAATAGATAAGGGAGAACCAGTGGATGTGGTGTATTTGGACTTTCAGAAGGCTTTCGATAAGGTCCCACATAAGAGATTGGTGTGCAAAGTTAAAGCACATGGGATCGGGGGTAAGGTACTGACTTGGATAGAGAACTGGTTGGCAGACAGGAAGCAAAGAGTATGTCTAAACGGGTATGTTTCCAAGTGGCAGGCAGTTACTCGTGGGGTAGGGCAGGGATAAGTGCTAGGACCCCAGCTACTCACAATATATTTGAATGATCTAGAAGGTTGAACTTGATATAATAACTCCAAGTTTGCAGACGACACAAAGCTGGGTGGGCATGTGTGCTGTGAGGAGGATGCAGAGAAACTCCAGTATGATATGGACAGGTTAGGTGATTTAGCAGAAGCATGGCAGATGCAGTATAATGTGGATAAATGTGAGGTTATCAACTTTGGTGGCAAAAGCAGGAAGACAGCTTATTATCAGAATGTCAATAGATTGGGAAAAGGGGAACTGCAATGAGACCTGGGTGTCCGTGTACACCAATCACTGAAGGTAAGCATGCAGGTGCAGCAGGTGGTTAAGAAGGCAAATGTTGGCCTTTATAGTGAGAGGTTTCGAGTACAGGAGCAAGGATGTCTTGCTGCAGTTGTACGAGGCCTTGGTGAGACCATACCTTGAGTATTGTGTGCAGCTTTGGTCACCTTATCTGAGGAAGGATGTTCTTGCCATGGAGGGAGTGCAGCGAAGATTCACCAGACTGATACATGGGATGGGAGGAATGACGTATGAAGACAGATTGAGATGATTTGGCTTATATTCGCTAGAGTTTAGAAGAACGAGAGGGGATCTCATTGAAACTTACAAAATTCTAACAGGACTAGACACACTAGATGCAGGAAGAATGATCCCGATGGTGCGGGAATCCAGAACCAGCGGTCACAGTCTAAGGATAAGGGGTAAGCCACTTAGGGCTGAGATGAGGAGGAATTTCTTCACCCAGAGAGTGGTGAACCTGTTGAATTCTGTACCACAGAAGGCAGTTGAGGCCAATTCATTAAATATATTCAAGAAGGAGTTAGATATATTTCTTAAGGCTAAAGAGATAACGGGATATGGGGAGAAAGCAGGGACAGGGTACTGAATGTGGATGATCAGCCATGATCTCATTAAATGGCGGAGCAGGCTCGACGGGTCGAATGGCCTACTCCTGCTCCTATCTTCCATGTTTCTATGTGAATGGAGCAGGTGAACTGCTGAATCCCACTTTTAAGGGATGTCCCAAAGTGCTTGACAGTGGTGTGAAAATAAATGAGTTCCGCTTGGTAATTCAAAGTAAAGACTGTCAGAAGTGGGATTCGAACCCACGCCTCCAGAGGAGATTGCGATCTGAACGCAGCGCCTTAGACCGCTCGGCCATCCTGACTCGCTTCATGAATTTCTGCATCTCATCACTTCCACATGAAGAACGTTTCCGTCCGGGTGCTTGTTCAATGCTGTTGAAGGCTCAGTGACCGGGATATCATCTCCCCCGGGGTTTTCCTGAGCTTGTGCTCGGTGTATGGGGATGTTTGTCCCGGGTCCCTATTATCTTGCAGCTCCAGGGATGGGCAGTATCAATCTGAGCTCTGGAGCTGGGGAGAAGCGAATAATTAATGGGTTTGTTTTCGGGCCTGAAATGCGGCTTAGATCTGTTGGTATTAACCGAGGCCGGGGCTGCGAGATATTTCAGTTTGTTCACGTTTAATCAGAGGAATATCCGCAGTCAGGAGCTGAAAAGGACCAAGAGCTGAAAAAACACCAGAAAAAAGATAAGAAATATCAGCAATTGTGATCAACTCTTTAATGTGTGTTCTGGTAGTTTAGTGGTTTAATTGTTTTAATCAACATTCATTAACCGAAAGCGTTGTTTTGCAGAATGAAATAAATGCTCACAGTAAGGGACAGTCGAAAGTTGAGTAATTTAACTTTAATAATTTGTGAAAGTTTATTCATTGACGAAGATTTATACCCTATCAGAATTTACGCACTGTGTATTTTAGGAGTCTGCTTTAAATTGTTCGTTGCTCCTGACACAAGAAACCTGTTAAATTTATTTCACAGAAAAATAATGTTTCCGCCCGGGCTCGAACCGGGGACCTTTCGCGTGTGAGGCGAACGTGATAACCGCTACACTACGGAAACCTCGGCTGAATTGAGCATCGAGAAAGCACTGTTCAGACAGAAGGGACACTACAGAATCGCTCTTTCTGCAATGATTTCCTTTCACTGGCATTTCTCTGACCGAACTGCACAAGTCAAAAATGTTCCTTTCAAACTCATTAAACTGTCGAATTTCCTTCCCTCTGGTTTAACCCAGGCGTTTAACTTGTTCTGCAAACCATGAACCAGGTTCACCTGAATTCCAAGGTGTGTAAGGAAATCAAGCTTCAAAAGCCCTTTCATTAACCACAGGGATTCAGGCAATTTTCTGATCGCAAAGCGTTTTCTCACCTTGTCAATATCTCTCGTCTATTTGCCGGTGTTTCCCGATTCTGCCTGTCTCTCTGGCTCTGTTTATTCTGTGTGACCACCTGCAGGTTGATTTTGAGCGAATACCTGTGCTTGTGTTTTAGTCACATTAAATAAATGAGGAATTGTGGCGCTTCTCTCCCTGACACTGGGGAAAGAGTGAGACAGTCTTTGGAGCAAGTGTCTGGTTATTGTGAAACGGCAAAGAAAACAATAATTCTGGAATTACCCGGAAAAACAGTGACCCCGACGTGATTTGAACACGCAGCCTTCTGATCTGGAGTCAGACGCGCTACCGTTGCGCCACGAGGCCCTACAATCTAAACCGCGCTGTTTTTATATACACACGTTCCACAAACACTGTTTCATTCCTCCTGCCTTCTCCTGATTCCTCAGTGTCATGCACAGAGGCGCCTCATGCCCTCATTTGTTTAACGTAACAAGCAGACACAAACACAGGTATTCCTTCAAAATCAACCCGCAGGTGGCCACAGACACAATAAACAGAGCCAGAGAGAAAGACAGAATCGGGAATCTCCGGGAAATAGACAAGATATATTGACAAGGACTAAAGCGTTTTGCGATCAGAAAATTGCCTGAACCCCTGTGGTTAATGAAAGGGATTATTGCTGCTTGAGTTCCTTATACGCCTTGGGCTTCTGGAGAACTTGTTTCGTAGTTTGCAGAAATGCGGCTCAGACATGCTGTTGTGACCGGGCCGGAGCCACCAGGTACCTGACTGCAATCAGCGATAACGAAATGCAGTTTTAACAGGCCCGGCTAGCTCAGTCGGTAAAGCATGAGACTCTTCATCTTAGAGTTCGCGGGTTCGAGCTCCCAGGTTGAGCGGTATTTATTTTGTTGAACTTTTATGTTGCTTTCAAAGCGTCATTAATTGAGCGATAACCTTGTTTTGCACAATGAAAGAAATGCGAACTGAGAAAATACTGCAGAAGCTGGAAATCTGAATTGAAACAGAAAATGCTGGAGATACTCAGCAGGTCAGGCAGCTTCTGCGAAGAGATAAACAGAGTTAACGTTTCAGGTCGATAACCTTTCGTCAGAACTGGAAAAAAGAGGTAATGGAACAGATTTTTAAGCAACTGTAGGGGATTCTATGAGATCATGGCTGATCTCCTGCCTCAATTCCATTCACCGGCCCTATTGCCATATCTCTTGATGCCCTTACCAGTCAGAAATCTACCGACTTCTGTTTTGAACATACGCAATGACTGAGCCTCCACAGCCCTCTGGGGTAGAGAATTCCAAAGATTCACCACCCTCTGTGTGAAGAAATTTCTTCTCCTCTCAGTCCTGAATGGCCTAACCTTTATCCTGAGGCTGTGGCCCCTGGTTCTAGACTTCCCGGCCAAGGGAAACATTCTCCCAGCATCCAACCGATCAAACCCTGTAATAATTTTGCATGCTTAATGAGATCCCCTCTCATTCTTCCGAATTCAAGAGACTGCAGTCCTAGTTTACTCAATCTCTTCTCATACGAGGTCAGTGACAGTCTTGCAAATGGTGACTTGATATTCGGTAGTGGGGTCATGGTCCAGGTGGAGGTAGGAGGAGGTGTTGGAGAGTTGGCGTACAGCTTCTGCTAGGTAGCGGTCGGTTCACCAAACAGCAACAGCACCACCCTTGTCAGCAGGTTTTGTGCTTTGCATGTTAACTGTTAACTGTTACCCATATCTCATTTTACACAATATATGGGCTACTCCAGCTCCTAATTCGTTTGTTCTTAGTTGTTATTTCCTCACACAGGAGAGCAATCTCGCCCCTGGACAAGCAGAAGGAGCAAGTTCCAACCAAATGGTTCCGCAAACGTGATAACAGCTACACTGTGGAACCGTCTCCTCTTTCAGTACCAGGTCAGATGGAAATGTTAAAATTTTTTGAGGATGTAACTGGTAGAATAGATAAGGGAGAACCAGTGGATGTGGTGTATTTGGACTTTCAGAAGGCTTTCGATAAGGTCCCACATAAGAGATTGGTGTGCAAAGTTAAAGCACATGGGATCGGGGGTAAGGTACTGACTTGGATAGAGAACTGGTTGGCAGACAGGAAGCAAAGAGTATGTCTAAACGGGTATTTTTCCAAGTGGCAGGCAGTTACTCGTGGGGTAGGGCAGGGATAAGTGCTAGGACCCCAGCTACTCACAATATATATTAATGATCTAGAAGGTAGAACTTGATATAATAACTCCAAGTTTGCAGACGACACAAAGCTGGGTGGGCATGTGTGCTGTGAGGAGGATGCAGAGAAACTCCAGTATGATATGGACAGGTTAGGAGATTTAGCAGAAGCATGGCAGATGCAGTATAATGTGGATAAATGTGAGGTTATCAACTTTGGTGGCAAAAGCAGGAAGACAGCTTATTATCAGAATGTCAATAGATTGGGAAAAGGGGAACTGCAATGAGACCTGGGTGTCCGTGTACACCAATCGCTGAAGGTAAGCATGCAGGTGCAGCAGGTGGTTAAGAAAGCAAATGTTGGCCTTTATAGTGAGAGGTTTCGAGTACAGGAGCAAGGATGTCTTGCTGCAGTTGTACAAGGCCTTGGTGAGACCATACCTTGAGTATTGTGTGCAGCTTTGGTCACCTTATCTGAGGAAGGATGTTCTTGCCATGGAGGGAGTGCAGCGAAGATTCACCAGACTGATACATGGGATGGCAGGAATGACGTATGAAGACAGATTGAGATGATTTGGCTTATATTCGCTAGAGTTTAGAAGAACGAGAGGGGATCTCATTGAAACTTACAAAATTCTAACAGGACTAGACACACTAGATGCAGGAAGAATGATGCCGATGGTGCGGGAATCCAGAACCAGCGGTCACAGTCTAAGGATAAGGGGTAAGCCACTTAGGGCTGAGATGAGGAGGAATTTCTTCACCCAGAGAGTGGTGAACCTGTTGAATTCTGTACCACAGAAGGCAGTTGAGGCCAATTCATTAAATATATTCAAGAAGGAGTTAGATATATTTCTTAAGGCTAAAGAGATAACGGGATATGGGGAGAAAGCAGGGACAGGGTACTGAATGTGGATGATCAGCCATGATCTCATTAAATGGCGGAGCAGGCTCGACGGGCCGAATGGCCTACTCCTGCTCCTATCTTCTATGTTTCTATGTGAATGGAGCAGGTGAACTGCTGAATCCCACTTTTAAGGGATGTCCCAAAGTGCTTGACAGTGGTGTGAAAATAAATGAGTTCCGCTTGGTAATTCAAAGTAAAGACTGTCAGAAGTGGGATTCGAACCCACGCCTCCAGAGGAGGCTGCGACCTGAACGCAGCGCCTTAGACCGCTCGGCCATCCTGACTCGCTTCCTGAATTTCTGCATCTCATCACTTCCACATGAAGAACGTTTCCGTCCGGGTGCTTGTTCAATGCTGTTGAAGGCTCAGTGACCGGGATATCATCTCCCCCGGGGTTTTCCTGAGCTTGTGCTCGGTGTATGGGGAGGTTTGTCCCGGGTCCCTATTATCTTGCAGCTCCAGGGATGGGCAGTATCAATCTGAGCTCTGGAGCTGGGGAGAAGCGAATAATTAATGGGTTTGTTTTCGGGCCTGAAATGCGGCTTAGATCTGTTGGTATTAACCGAGGCCGGGGCTGCGAGATATTTCAGTTTGTTCACGTTGAATCAGAGGAATATCCGCAGTCAGGAGCTGAAAAGGACCAAGAGCTGAAAAAACACCAGAAAAAAGATAAGAAATATCAGCAATTGTGATCAACTCTTTAATGTGTGTTCTGGTAGTTTAGTGGTTTAATTGTTTTAATCAACATTCATTAACCGAAAGCGTTGTTTTGCAGAATGAAATAAATGCTCACAGTAAGGGACAGTCGAAAGTTGAGTAATTTAACTTTAATAATTTGTGAAAGTTTATTCATTGACGAAGATTTATACCCTATCAGAATTTACGCACTGTGTATTTTAGGAGTCTGCTTTAAATTGTTCGTTGCTCCTGACACAAGAAACCTGTTAAATTTATTTCACAGAAAAATAATGTTTCCGCCCGGGCTCGAACCGGGGACCTTTCGCGTGTGAGGCGAACGTGATAACCGCTACACTACGGAAACCTCGGCTGAATTGAGCATCGAGAAAGCACTGTTCAGACAGAAGGGACACTACAGAATCGCTCTTTCTGCAATGATTTCCTTTCACTGGCATTTCTCTGACCGAACTGCACAAGTCAAAAATGTTCCTTTCAAACTCATTAAACTGTCGAATTTCCTTCCCTCTGGTTTAACCCAGGCGTTTAACTTGTTCTGCAAACCATGAACCAGGTTCACCTGAATTCCAAGGTGTGTAAGGAAATCAAGCTTCAAAAGCCCTTTCATTAACCACAGGGATTCAGGCAATTTTCTGATCGCAAAGCGTTTTCTCACCTTGTCAATATCTCTCGTCTATTTGCCGGTGTTTCCCGATTCTGCCTGTCTCTCTGGCTCTGTTTATTCTGTGTGACCACCTGCAGGTTGATTTTGAGCGAATACCTGTGCTTGTGTTTTGTCACATTAAATAAATGAGGAATTGTGGCGCTTCTCTCCCTGACACTGGGGAAAGAGTGAGACAGTCTTTGGAGCAAGTGTCTGGTTATTGTGAAACGGCAAAGAAAACAATAATTCTGGAATTACCCGGAAAAACAGTGACCCCGACGTGATTTGAACACGCAGCCTTCTGATCTGGAGTCAGACGCGCTACCGTTGCGCCACGAGGCCCTACAATCTAAACCGCGCTGTTTTTATATACACACGTTCCACAAACACTGTTTCATTCCTCCTGCCTTCTCCTGATTCCTCAGTGTCATGCACAGAGGCGCCTCATGCCCTCATTTGTTTAACGTAACAAGCAGACACAAACACAGGTATTCCTTCAAAATCAACCCGCAGGTGGCCACAGACACAATAAACAGAGCCAGAGAGAAAGACAGAATCGGGAATCTCCGGGAAATAGACAAGATATATTGACAAGGACTAAAGCGTTTTGCGATCAGAAAATTGCCTGAACCCCTGTGGTTAATGAAAGGGATTATTGCTGCTTGAGTTCCTTATACGCCTTGGGCTTCTGGAGAACTTGTTTCGTAGTTTGCAGAAATGCGGCTCAGACATGCTGTTGTGACCGGGCCGGAGCCACCAGGTACCTGACTGCAATCAGCGATAACGAAATGCAGTTTTAACAGGCCCGGCTAGCTCAGTCGGTAAAGCATGAGACTCTTCATCTTAGAGTTCGCGGGTTCGAGCTCCCAGGTTGAGCGGTATTTATTTTGTTGAACTTTTATGTTGCTTTCAAAGCGTCATTAATTGAGCGATAACCTTGTTTTGCACAATGAAAGAAATGCGAACTGAGAAAATACTGCAGAAGCTGGAAATCTGAATTGAAACAGAAAATGCTGGAGATACTCAGCAGGTCAGGCAGCTTCTGCGAAGAGATAAACAGAGTTAACGTTTCAGGTCGATAACCTTTCGTCAGAACTGGAAAAAAGAGGTAATGGAACAGATTTTTAAGCAACTGTAGGGGATTCTATGAGATCATGGCTGATCTCCTGCCTCAATTCCATTCACCGGCCCTATTGCCATATCTCTTGATGCCCTTACCAGTCAGAAATCTACCGACTTCTGTTTTGAACATACGCAATGACTGAGCCTCCACAGCCCTCTGGGGTAGAGAATTCCAAAGATTCACCACCCTCTGTGTGAAGAAATTTCTTCTCCTCTCAGTCCTGAATGGCCTAACCTTTATCCTGAGGCTGTGGCCCCTGGTTCTAGACTTCCCGGCCAAGGGAAACATTCTCCCAGCATCCAACCGATCAAACCCTGTAATAATTTTGCATGCTTAATGAGATCCCCTCTCATTCTTCCGAATTCAAGAGACTGCAGTCCTAGTTTACTCAATCTCTTCTCATACGAGGTCAGTGACAGTCTTGCAAATGGTGACTTGATATTCGGTAGTGGGGTCATGGTCCAGGTGGAGGTAGGAGGAGGTGTTGGAGAGTTGGCGTACAGCTTCTGCTAGGTAGCGGTCGGTTCACCAAACAGCAACAGCACCACCCTTGTCAGCAGGTTTTGTGCTTTGCATGTTAACTGTTAACTGTTACCCATATCTCATTTTACACAATATATGGGCTACTCCAGCTCCTAATTCGTTTGTTCTTAGTTGTTATTTCCTCACACAGGAGAGCAATCTCGCCCCTGGACAAGCAGAAGGAGCAAGTTCCAACCAAATGGTTCCGCAAACGTGATAACAGCTACACTGTGGAACCGTCTCCTCTTTCAGTACCAGGTCAGATGGAAATGTTAAAATTTTTTGAGGATGTAACTGGTAGAATAGATAAGGGAGAACCAGTGGATGTGGTGTATTTGGACTTTCAGAAGGCTTTCGATAAGGTCCCACATAAGAGATTGGTGTGCAAAGTTAAAGCACATGGGATCGGGGGTAAGGTACTGACTTGGATAGAGAACTGGTTGGCAGACAGGAAGCAAAGAGTATGTCTAAACGGGTATTTTTCCAAGTGGCAGGCAGTTACTCGTGGGGTAGGGCAGGGATAAGTGCTAGGACCCCAGCTACTCACAATATATATTAATGATCTAGAAGGTTGAACTTGATATAATAACTCCAAGTTTGCAGACGACACAAAGCTGGGTGGGCATGTGTGCTGTGAGGAGGATGCAGAGAAACTCCAGTATGATATGGACAGGTTAGGAGATTTAACAGAAGCATGGCAGATGCAGTATAATGTGGATAAATGTGAGGTTATCAACTTTGGTGGCAAAAGCAGGAAGACAGCTTATTATCAGAATGTCAATAGATTGGGAAAAGGGGAACTGCAATGAGACCTGGGTGTCCGTGTACACCAATCGCTGAAGGTAAGCATGCAGGTGCAGCAGGTGGTTAAGAAGGCAAATGTTGGCCTTTATAGTGAGAGGTTTCGAGTACAGGAGCAAGGATGTCTTGCTGCAGTTGTACAAGGCCTTGGTGAGACCATACCTTGAGTATTGTGTGCAGCTTTGGTCACCTTATCTGAGGAAGGATGTTCTTGCCATGGAGGGAGTGCAGCGAAGATTCACCAGACTGATACATGGGATGGCAGGAATGACGTATGAAGACAGATTGAGATGATTTGGCTTATATTCGCTAGAGTTTAGAAGAACGAGAGGGGATCTCATTGAAACTTACAAAATTCTAACAGGACTAGACACACTAGATGCAGGAAGAATGATCCCGATGGTGCGGGAATCCAGAACCAGCGGTCACAGTCTAAGGATAAGGGGTAAGCCACTTAGGGCTGAGATGAGGAGGAATTTCTTCACCCAGAGAGTGGTGAACCTGTTGAATTCTGTACCACAGAAGGCAGTTGAGGCCAATTCATTAAATATATTCAAGAAGGAGTTAGATATATTTCTTAAGGCTAAAGAGATAACGGGATATGGGGAGAAAGCAGGGACAGGGTACTGAATGTGGATGATCAGCCATGATCTCATTAAATGGCGGAGCAGGCTCGACGGGCCGAATGGCCTACTCCTGCTCCTATCTTCTATGTGAATGGAGCAGGTGAACTGCTGAATCCCACTTTTAAGGGATGTCCCAAAGTGCTTGACAGTGGTGTGAAAATAAATGAGTCCCGCTTGGTAATTCAAAGTAAAGACTGTCAGAAGTGGGATTCGAACCCACGCCTCCAGAGGAGACTGCGATCTGAACGCAGCGCCTTAGACCGCTCGGCCATCCTGACTCGCTTCATGAATTTCTGCATCTCATCACTTCCACATGAAGAACGTTTCCGTCCGGGTGCTTGTTCAATGCTGTTGAAGGCTCAGTGACCGGGATATCATCTCCCCCGGGGTTTTCCTGAGCTTGTGCTCGGTGTATGGGGATGTTTGTCCCGGGTCCCTATTATCTTGCAGCTCCAGGGATGGGCAGTATCAATCTGAGCTCTAGAGCTGGGGAGAAGCGAATAATTAATGGGTTTGTTTTCGGGCCTGAAATGCGGCTTAGATCTGTTGGTATTAACCGAGGCCGGGGCTGCGAGATATTTCAGTTTGTTCACGTTTAATCAGAGGAATATCTGCAGTCAGGAGCTGAAAAGGACCAAGAGCTGAAAAAACACCAGAAAAAAGATAAGAAATATCAGCAATTGTGATCAACTCTTTAATGTGTGTTCTGGTAGTTTAGTGGTTTAATTGTTTCAATCAACATTCATTAACCGAAAGCGTTGTTTTGCAGAATGAAATAAATGCTCACAGTAAGGGACAGTCGAAAGTTGAGTAATTTAACTTTAATAATTTGTGAAAGTTTATTCATTGACGAAGATTTATACCCTATCAGAATTTACGCACTGTGTATTTTAGGAGTCTGCTTTAAATTGTTCGTTGCTCCTGACACAAGAAACCTGTTAAATTTATTTCACAGAAAAATAATGTTTCCGCCCGGGCTCGAACCGGGGACTTTCCGCGTGTGAGGCGAACGTGATAACCGCTACACTACGGAAACCTCTGCTGAATTGAGCATCGAGAAAGCACTGTTCAGACAGAAGGGACACTACAGAATCGCTCTTTCTGCAATGATTTCCTTTCACTGGCATTTCTCTGACCGAACTGCACAAGTCAAAAATGTTCCTTTCAAACTCATTAAACTGTCGAATTTCCTTCCCTCTGGTTTAACCCAGGCGTTTAACTTGTTCTGCAAACCATGAACCAGGTTCACCTGAATTCCAAGGTGTGTAAGGAAATCAAGCTTCAAAAGCCCTTTCATTAACCACAGGGATTCAGGCAATTTTCTGATCGCAAAGCGTTTTCTCACCTTGTCAATATCTCTCGTCTATTTGCCGGTGTTTCCCGATTCTGCCTGTCTCTCTGGCTCTGTTTATTCTGTGTGACCACCTGCAGGTTGATTTTGAGCGAATACCTGTGCTTGTGTTTTGTCACATTAAATAAATGAGGAATTGTGGCGCTTCTCTCCCTGACACTGGGGAAAGAGTGAGACAGTCTTTGGAGCAAGTGTCTGGTTATTGTGAAACGGCAAAGAAAACAATAATTCTGGAATTACCCGGAAAAACAGTGACCCCGACGTGATTTGAACACGCAGCCTTCTGATCTGGAGTCAGACGCGCTACCGTTGCGCCACGAGGCCCTACAATCTAAACCGCGCTGTTTTTATATACACACGTTCCACAAACACTGTTTCATTCCTCCTGCCTTCTCCTGATTCCTCAGTGTCATGCACAGAGGCGCCTCATGCCCTCATTTGTTTAACGTAACAAGCAGACACAAACACAGGTATTCCTTCAAAATCAACCCGCAGGTGGCCACAGACACAATAAACAGAGCCAGAGAGAAAGACAGAATCGGGAATCTCCGGGAAATAGACAAGATATATTGACAAGGACTAAAGCGTTTTGCGATCAGAAAATTGCCTGAACCCCTGTGGTTAATGAAAGGGATTATTGCTGCTTGAGTTCCTTATACGCCTTGGGCTTCTGGAGAACTTGTTTCGTAGTTTGCAGAAATGCGGCTCAGACATGCTGTTGTGACCGGGCCGGAGCCACCAGGTACCTGACTGCAATCAGCGACAATGAAATGCAGTTTTAACAGGCCCGGCTAGCTCAGTCGGCAAAGCATGAGACTCTTCATCTTAGAGTTCGCGGGTTCGAGCTCCCAGGTTGAGCGGTATTTATTTTGTTGAACTTTTATGTTGCTTTCAAAGCGTCATTAATTGAGCGATAACCTTGTTTTGCACAATGAAAGAAATGCGAACTGAGAAAATACTGCAGAAATTGGAAATCTGAATTGAAACAGAAAATGCTGGAGATACTCAGCAGGTCAGGCAGCTTCTGCGAAGAGATAAACAGAGTTAACGTTTCAGGTCGATAAACTTTCGTCAGAACTGGAAAAAAGAGGTAATGGAACAGATTTTTAAGCAACTGTAGGGGATTCTATGAGATCATGGCTGATCTCCTGCCTCAATTCCATTCACCGGCCCTATTGCCATATCTCTTGATTCCCTTACCAGTCAGAAATCTACCGACTTCTGTTTTGAACATACGCAATGACTGAGCCTCCACAGCCCTCTGGGGTAGAGAATTCCAAAGATTCACCACCCTCTGTGTGAAGAAATTTCTTCTCCTCTCAGTCCTGAATGGCCTAACCTTTATCCTGAGGCTGTGGCCCCTGGTTCTAGACTTCCCGGCCAAGGGAAACATTCTCCCAGCATCCAACCGATCAAACCCTGTAATAATTTTGCATGCTTAATGAGATCCCCTCTCATTCTTCCGAATTCAAGAGACTGCAGTCCTAGTTTACTCAATCTCTTCTCATACGAGGTCAGTGACAGTCTTGCAAATGGTGACTTGATATTCGGTCGTGGGGTCATGGTCCAGGTGGAGGTAGGAGGAGGTGTTGGAGAGTTGGCGTACAGCTTCTGCTAGGTAGCGGTCGGTTCACCAAACAGCAACAGCACCACCCTTGTCAGCAGGTTTTGTGCTTTGCATGTTAACTGTTAACTGTTACCCATATCTCATTTTACACAATATATGGGCTACTCCAGCTCCTAATTCGTTTGTTCTTAGTTGTTATTTCCTCACACAGGAGAGCAATCTCGCCCCTGGACAAGCAGAAGGAGCAAGTTCCAACCAAATGGTTCCGCAAACGTGAAAACAGCTACACTGTGGAACCGTCTCCACTTTCAGTACCAGGTCAGATGGAAATGTTAAAATTTTTTGAGGATGTAACTGGTAGAATAGATAAGGGAGAACCAGTGGATGTGGTGTATTTGGACTTTCAGAAGGCTTTCGATAAGGTCCCACATAAGAGATTGGTGTGCAAAGTTAAAGCACATGGGATCGGGGGTAAGGTACTGACTTGGATAGAGAACTGGTTGGCAGACAGGAAGCAAAGAGTATGTCTAAACGGGTATGTTTCCAAGTGGCAGGCAGTTACTCGTGGGGTAGGGCAGGGATAAGTGCTAGGACCCCAGCTACTCACAATATATATGAATGATCTAGAAGGTTGAACTTGATATAATAACTCCAAGTTTGCAGACGACACAAAGCTGGGTGGGCATGTGTGCTGTGAGGAGGATGCAGAGAAACTCCAGTATGATATGGACAGGTTAGGTGATTTAGCAGAAGCATGGCAGATGCAGTATAATGTGGATAAATGTGAGGTTATCAACTTTGGTGGCAAAAGCAGGAAGACAGCTTATTATCAGAATGTCAATAGATTGGGAAAAGTGGAACTGCAATGAGACCTGGGTGTCCGTGTACACCAATCGCCGAAGGTAAGCATGCAGGTGCAGCAGGTGGTTAAGAAGGCAAATGTTGGCCTTTATAGTGAGAGGTTTCGAGTACAGGAGCAAGGATGTCTTGCTGCAGTTGTACAAGGCCTTGGTGAGACCATACCTTGAGTATTGTGTGCAGCTTTGGTCACCTTATCTGAGGAAGGATGTTCTTGCCATGGAGGGAGTGCAGCGAAGATTCACCAGACTGATACATGGGATGGGAGGAATGACGTATGAAGACAGATTGAGATGATTTGGCTTATATTCGCTAGAGTTTAGAAGAACGAGAGGGGATCTCATTGAAACTTACAAAATTCTAACAGGACTAGACACACTAGATGCAGGAAGAATGATCCCGATGGTGCGGGAATCCAGAACCAGCGGTCACAGTCTAAGGATAAGGGGTAAGCCACTTAGGGCTGATATGAGGAGGAATTTCTTCACCCAGAGAGTGGTGAACCTGTTGAATTCTGTACCACAGAAGGCAGTTGAGGCCAATTCATTAAATATATTCAAGAAGGAGTTAGATATATTTCTTAAGGCTAAAGAGATAACGGGATATGGGGAGAAAGCAGGGACAGGGTACTGAATGTGGATGATCAGCCATGATCTCATTAAATGGCGGAGCAGGCTCGACGGGCCGAATGGCCTACTCCTGCTCCTATCTTCTATGTGAATGGAGCAGGTGAACTGCTGAATCCCACTTTTAAGGGATGTCCCAAAGTGCTTGACCGTGGTGTGAAAATAAATGAGTTCCGCTTGGTAATTCAAAGTAAAGACTGTCAGAAGTGGGATTCGAACCCACGCCTCCAGAGGAGACTGCGACCTGAACGCAGCGCCTTAGACCGCTCGGCCATCCTGACTCGCTTCATGAATTTCTGCATCTCATCACTTCCACATGAAGAACGTTTCCGTCCGGGTGCTTGTTCAATGCTGTTGAAGGCTCAGTGACCGGGATATCATCTCCCCCGGGGTTTTCCTGAGCTTGTGCTCGGTGTATGGGGATGTTTGTCCCGGGTCCCTATTATCTTGCAGCTCCAGGGATGGGCAGTATCAATCTGAGCTCTGGAGCTGGGGAGAAGCGAATAATTAATGGGTTTGTTTTCGGGCCTGAAATGCGGCTTAGATCTGTTGGTATTAACCGAGGCCGGGGCTGCGAGATATTTCAGTTTGTTCACGTTTAATCAGAGGAATATCCGCAGTCAGGAGCTGAAAAGGACCAAGAGCTGAAAAAACACCAGAAAAAAGATAAGAAATATCAGCAATTGTGATCAACTCTTTAATGTGTGTTCTGGTAGTTTAGTGGTTTAATTGTTTTAATCAACATTCATTAACCGAAAGCGTTGTTTTGCAGAATGAAATAAATGCTCACAGTAAGGGACAGTCGAAAGTTGAGTAATTTAACTTTAATAATTTGTGAAAGTTTATTCATTGACGAAGATTTATACCCTATCAGAATTTACGCACTGTGTATTTTAGGAGTCTGCTTTAAATTGTTCGTTGCTCCTGACACAAGAAACCTGTTAAATTTATTTCACAGAAAAATAATGTTTCCGCCCGGGCTCGAACCGGGGACCTTTCGCGTGTGAGGCGAACGTGATAACCGCTACACTACGGAAACCTCTGCTGAATTGAGCATCGAGAAAGCACTGTTCAGACAGAAGGGACACTACAGAATCGCTCTTTCTGCAATGATTTCCTTTCACTGGCATTTCTCTGACCGAACTGCACAAGTCAAAAATGTTCCTTTCAAACTCATTAAACTGTCGAATTTCCTTCCCTCTGGTTTAACCCAGGCGTTTAACTTGTTCTGCAAACCATGAACCAGGTTCACCTGAATTCCAAAGTGTGTAAGGAAATCAAGCTTCAAAAGCCCTTTCATTAACCACAGGGATTCAGGCAATTTTCTGATCGCAAAGCGTTTTCTCATCTTGTCAATATCTCTCGTCTATTTGCCGGTGTTTCCCGATTCTGCCTGTCTCTCTGGTTCTGTTTATTCTGTGTGACCACCTGCAGGTTGATTTTGAGCGAATACCTGTGCTTGTGTTTTGTCACATTAAATAAATGAGGAATTGTGGCGCTTCTCTCCCTGACACTGGGGAAAGAGTGAGACAGTCTTTGGAGCAAGTGTCTGGTTATTGTGAAACGGCAAAGAAAACAATAATTCTGGAATTACCCGGAAAAACAGTGACCCCGACGTGATTTGAACACGCAGCCTTCTAATCTGGAGTCAGACGCGCTAACGTTGCGCCACGAGGCCCTACAATCTAAACCGCTCTGTTTTTATATACACACGTTCCACAAACACTGTTTCATTCCTCCTGCCTTCTCCTGATTCCTCAGTGTCATGCACAGAGGCGCCTCATGCCCTCATTTGTTTAACGTAACAAGCAGACACAAACACAGGTATTCCTTCAAAATCAACCCGCAGGTGGCCACAGACACAATAAACAGAGCCAGAGAGAAAGACAGAATCGGGAATCTCCGGGAAATAGACAAGATATATTGACAAGGACTAAAGCGTTTTGCGATCAGAAAATTGCCTGAACCCCTATGGTTAATGAAAGGGATTATTGCTGCTTGAGTTCCTTATACGCCTTGGGCTTCTGGAGAACTTGTTTCGTAGTTTGCAGAAATGCGGCTCAGACATCCTGTTGTGACCGGGCCGGAGCCACCAGGTACCTGACTGCAATCAGCGACAATGAAATGCAGTTTTAACAGGCCTGGCTAGCTCAGTCGGTAAAGCATGAGACTCTTAATCTTAGAGTTCGCGGGTTCGAGCTCCCAGGTTGAGCGGTCTTTATTTTGTTGAACTTTTATGTTGCTTTCAAAGCGTCATTAATTGAGCGATAACCTTGTTTTGCACAATGAAAGAAATGCGAACTGAGAAAATACTGCAGAAGCTGGAAATCTGAATTGAAACAGAAAATGCTGGAGATACTCAGCAGGTCAGGCAGCTTCTGCGAAGAGATAAACAGAGTTAACGTTTCAGGTCGATAACCTTTCGTCAGAACTGGAAAAAAGAGGTAATGGAACAGATTTTTAAGCAACTGTAGGGGATTCTATGAGATCATGGCTGATCTCCTGCCTCAATTCCATTCACCGGCCCTATTGCCATATCTCTTGATGCCCTTACCAGTCAGAAATCTACCGACTTCTGTTTTGAACATACGCAATGACTGAGCCTCCACAGCCCTCTGGGGTAGAGAATTCCAAAGATTCACCACCCTCTGTGTGAAGAAATTTCTTCTCCTCTCAGTCCTGAATGGCCTAACCTTTATCCTGAGGCTGTGGCCCCTGGTTCTAGACTTCCCGGCCAAGGGAAACATTCTCCCAGCATCCAACCGATCAAACCCTGTAATAATTTTGCATGCTTAATGAGATCCCCTCTCATTCTTCCGAATTCAAGAGACTGCAGTCCTAGTTTACTCAATCTCTTCTCATGCGAGGTCAGTGACAGTCTTGCAAATGGTGACTTGATATTCGGTAGTGGGGTCATGGTCCAGGTGGAGGTAGGAGGAGGTGTTGGAGAGTTGGCGTACAGCTTCTGCTAGGTAGCGGTCGGTTCACCAAACAGCAACAGCACCACCCTTGTCAGCAGGTTTTGTGCTTTGCATGTTAACTGTTAACTGTTACCCATATCTCATTTTACACAATATATGGGCTACTCCAGCTCCTAATTCGTTTGTTCTTAGTTGTTATTTCCTCACACAGGAGAGCAATCTCGCCCCTGGACAAGCAGAAGGAGCAAGTTCCAACCAAATGGTTCCGCAAACGTGATAACAGCTACACTGTGGAACCGTCTCCACTTTCAGTACCAGGTTAGATGGAAATGTTAAAATTTTTTGAGGATGTAACTTGTAGAATAGATAAGGGAGAACCAGTGGATGTGGTGTATTTGGACTTTCAGAAGGCTTTCGATAAGGTCCCACATAAGAGATTGGTGTGCAAAGTTAAAGCACATGGGATCGGGGGTAAGGTACTGACTTGGATAGAGAACTCGTTGGCAGACAGGAAGCAAAGAGTATGTCTAAACGTGTATTTTTCCAAGTGGCAGGCAGTTACTCGTGGGGTAGGGCAGGGATAAGTGCTAGGACCCCAGCTACTCACAATATATATGAATGATCTAGAAGGTTGAACTTGATATAATAACTCCAAGTTTGCAGACGACACAAAGCTGGGTGGGCATGTGTGCTGTGAGGAGGATGCAGAGAAACTCCAGTATGATATGGACAGGTTAGGTGATTTAGCAGAAGCATGGCAGATGCAGTATAATGTGGATACATGTGAGGTTATCAACTTTGGTGGCAAAAGCAGGAAGACAGCTTATTATCAGAATGTCAATAGATTGGGAAAAGGGGAACTGCAATGAGACCTGGGTGTCCGTGTACACCAATCGCTGAAGGTAAGCATGCAGGTGCAGCAGGTGGTTAAGAAGGCAAATGTTGGCCTTTATAGTGAGAGGTTTCGAGTATAGGAGCAAGGATGTCTTGCTGCAGTTGTACAAGGCCTTGGTGAGACCATACCTTGAGTATTGTGTGCAGCTTTGGTCACCTTATCTGAGGAAGGATGTTCTTGCCATGGAGGGAGTGCAGCGAAGATTCACCAGACTGATACATGGGATGGCAGGAATGACGTATGAAGACAGATTGAGATGATTTGGCTTATATTCGCTAGAGTTTAGAAGAACGAGAGGGGATCTCATTGAAACTTACAAAATTCTAACAGGGCTAGACACACTAGATGCAGGAAGAATGATCCCGATGGTGCGGGAATCCAGAACCAGCGGTCACAGTCTAAGGATAAGGGGTAAGCCACTTAGGGCTGAGATGAGGAGGAATTTCTTCACCCAGAGAGTGGTGAACCTGTTGAATTCTGTACCACAGAAGGCAGTTGAGGCCAATTCATTAAATATATTCAAGAAGGAGTTAGATATATTTCTTAAGGCTAAAGAGATAACGGGATATGGGGAGAAAGCAGGGACAGGGTACTGAATGTGGATGATCAGCCATGATCTCATTAAATGGCGGAGCAGGCTCGACGGGCCGAATGGCCTACTCCTGCTCCTATCTTCTATGTGAATGGAGCAGGTGAACTGCTGAATCCCACTTTTAAGGGATGTCCCAAAGTGCTTGACAGTGGTGTGAAAATAAATGAGTTCCGCTTGGTAATTCAAAGTAAAGACTGTCAGAAGTGGGATTCGAACCCACGCCTCCAGAGAAGACTGCGACCTGAACGCAGCGCCTTAGACCGCTCGGCCATCCTGACTCGCTTCATGAATTTCTGCATCTCATCACTTCCACATGAAGAACGTTTCCGTCCGGGTGCTTGTTCAATGCTGTTGAAGGCTCAGTGACCGGGATATCATCTCCCCCGGGGTTTTCCTGAGCTTGTGCTCGGTGTATGGGGATGTTTGTCCCGGGTCCCTATTATCTTGCAGCTCCAGGGATGGGCAGTATCAATCTGAGCTCTAGAGCTGGGGAGAAGCGAATAATTAATGGGTTTGTTTTCGGGCCTGAAATGCGGCTTAGATCTGTTGGTATTAACCGAGGCCGGGGCTGCGAGATATTTCAGTTTGTTCACGTTTAATCAGAGGAATATCTGCAGTCAGGAGCTGAAAAGGACCAAGAGCTGAAAAAACACCAGAAAAAAGATAAGAAATATCAGCAATTGTGATCAACTCTTTAATGTGTGTTCTGGTAGTTTAGTGGTTTAATTGTTTCAATCAACATTCATTAACCGAAAGCGTTGTTTTGCAGAATGAAATAAATGCTCACAGTAAGGGACAGTCGAAAGTTGAGTAATTTAACTTTAATAATTTGTGAAAGTTTATTCATTGACGAAGATTTATACCCTATCAGAATTTACGCACTGTGTATTTTAGGAGTCTGCTTTAAATTGTTCGTTGCTCCTGACACAAGAAACCTGTTAAATTTATTTCACAGAAAAATAATGTTTCCGCCCGGGCTCGAACCGGGGACCTTCCGCGTGTGAGGCGAACGTGATAACCGCTACACTACGGAAACCTCTGCTGAATTGAGCATCGAGAAAGCACTGTTCAGACAGAAGGGACACTACAGAATCGCTCTTTCTGCAATGATTTCCTTTCACTGGCATTTCTCTGACCGAACTGCACAAGTCAAAAATGTTCCTTTCAAACTCATTAAACTGTCGAATTTCCTTCCCTCTGGTTTAACCCAGGCGTTTAACTTGTTCTGCAAACCATGAACCAGGTTCACCTGAATTCCAAGGTGTGTAAGGAAATCAAGCTTCAAAAGCCCTTTCATTAACCACAGGGATTCAGGCAATTTTCTGATCGCAAAGCGTTTTCTCACCTTGTCAATATCTCTCGTCTATTTGCCGGTGTTTCCCGATTCTGCCTGTCTCTCTGGCTCTGTTTATTCTGTGTGACCACCTGCAGGTTGATTTTGAGCGAATACCTGTGCTTGTGTTTTGTCACATTAAATAAATGAGGAATTGTGGCGCTTCTCTCCCTGACACTGGGGAAAGAGTGAGACAGTCTTTGGAGCAAGTGTCTGGTTATTGTGAAACGGCAAAGAAAACAATAATTCTGGAATTACCCGGAAAAACAGTGACCCCGACGTGATTTGAACACGCAGCCTTCTGATCTGGAGTCAGACGCGCTACCGTTGCGCCACGAGGCCCTACAATCTAAACCGCGCTGTTTTTATATACACACGTTCCACAAACACTGTTTCATTCCTCCTGCCTTCTCCTGATTCCTCAGTGTCATGCACAGAGGCGCCTCATGCCCTCATTTGTTTAACGTAACAAGCAGACACAAACACAGGTATTCCTTCAAAATCAACCCGCAGGTGGCCACAGACACAATAAACAGAGCCAGAGAGAAAGACAGAATCGGGAATCTCCGGGAAATAGACAAGATATATTGACAAGGACTAAAGCGTTTTGCGATCAGAAAATTGCCTGAACCCCTGTGGTTAATGAAAGGGATTATTGCTGCTTGAGTTCCTTATACGCCTTGGGCTTCTGGAGAACTTGTTTCGTAGTTTGCAGAAATGCGGCTCAGACATGCTGTTGTGACCGGGCCGGAGCCACCAGGTACCTGACTGCAATCAGCGACAATGAAATGCAGTTTTAACAGGCCCGGCTAGCTCAGTCGGTAAAGCATGAGACTCTTAATTTTAGAGTTCGCGGGTTCGAGCTCCCAGGTTGAGCGGTATTTATTTTGTTGAACTTTTATGTTGCTTTCAAAGCGTCATTAATTGAGCGATAACCTTGTTTTGCACAATGAAAGAAATGCGAACTGAGAAAATACTGCAGAAGCTGGAAATCTGAATTGAAACAGAAAATGCTGGAGATACTCAGCAGGTCAGGCAGCTTCTGCGAAGAGATAAACAGAGTTAACGTTTCAGGTCGATAACCTTTCGTCAGAACTGGAAAAAAGAGGTAATGGAACAGATTTTTAAGCAACTGTAGGGGATTCTATGAGATCATGGCTGATCTCCTGCCTCAATTCCATTCACCGGCCCTATTGCCATATCTCTTGATGCCCTTACCAGTCAGAAATCTACCGACTTCTGTTTTGAACATACGCAATGACTGAGCCTCCACAGCCCTCTGGGGTAGAGAATTCCAAAGATTCACCACCCTCTGTGTGAAGAAATTTCTTCTCCTCTCAGTCCTGAATGGCCTAACCTTTATCCTGAGGCTGTGGCCCCTGGTTCTAGACTTCCCGGCCAAGGGAAACATTCTCCCAGCATCCAACCGATCAAACCCTGTAATAATTTTGCATGCTTAATGAGATCCCCTCTCATTCTTCCGAATTCAAGAGACTGCAGTCCTAGTTTACTCAATCTCTTCTCATACGAGGTCAGTGACAGTCTTGCAAATGGTGACTTGATATTCGGTAGTGGGGTCATGGTCCAGGTGGAGGTAGGAGGAGGTGTTGGAGAGTTGGCGTACAGCTTCTGCTAGGTAGCGGTCGGTTCACCAAACAGCAACAGCACCACCCTTGTCAGCAGGTTTTGTGCATTGCATGTTAACTGTTAACTGTTACCCATATCTCATTTTACACAATATATGGGCTACTCCAGCTCCTAATTCGTTTGTTCTTAGTTGTTATTTCCTCACACAGGAGAGCAATCTCGCCCCTGGACAAGCAGAAGGAGCAAGTTCCAACCAAATGGTTCCGCAAACGTGATAACAGCTACACTGTGGAACCGTCTCCACTTTCAGTACCAGGTCAGATGGAAATGTTAAAATTTTTTGAGGATGTAACTGGTAGAATAGATAAGGGAGAACCAGTGGATGTGGTGTATTTGGACTTTCAGAAGGCTTTCGATAAGGTCGCACATAAGAGATTGGTGTGCAAAGTTAAAGCACATGGGATCGGGGGTAAGGTACTGACTTGGATAGAGAACTGGTTGGCAGACAGGATGCAAAGAGTATGTCTAAACGGGTATTTTTCCAAGTGGCAGGCAGTTACTCGTGGGGTAGGGCAGGGATAAGTGCTAGGACCCCAGCTACTCACAATATATATTAATGATCTAGAAGGTTGAACTAGATATAATAACTCCAAGTTTGCAGACGACACAAAGCTGGGTGGGCATGTGTGCTGTGAGGAGGATGCAGAGAAATTCCAGTATGATATGGACAGGTTAGGTGATTTAGCAGAAGCATGGCAGATGCAGTATAATGTGGATAAATGTGAGGTTATCAAATTTGGTGGCAAAAACAGGAAGACAGCTTATTATCAGAATGTCAATAGATTGGGAAAAGGGGAACTGCAATGAGACCTGGGTGTCCGTGTACACCAATCGCTGAAGGTAAGCATGCAGGTGCAGCAGGTGGTTAAGAAGGCAAATGTTGGCCTTTATAGTGAGAGGTTTCGAGTACAGGAGCAAGGATGTCTTGCTGCAGTTGTACAAGGCCTTGGTGAGACCATACCTTGAGTATTGTGTGCAGCTTTGGTCACCTTATCTGAGGAAGGATGTTCTTGCCATGGAAGATTCACCAGACTGATACATGGGATGGCAGGAATGACGTATGAAGACAGATAGAGATGATTTGGCTTACATTCGCTAGAGTTTAGAAGAACGAGAGGGGATCTCATTGAAACTTACAAAATTCTAACAGGACTAGACACACTAGATGCAGGAAGAATGATCCCGATGGTGCGGGAATCCAGAACCAGCGGTCACAGTCTAAGGATAAGGGGTAAGCCACTTAGGGCTGAGATGAGGAGGAATTTCTTCACCCAGAGAGTGGTGAACCTGTTGAATTCTGTACCACAGAAGGCAGTTGAGGCCAATTCATTAAATATATTCAAGAAGGAGTTAGATATATTTCTTAAGGCTAAAGAGATAACGGGATATGGGGAGAAAGCAGGGACAGGGTACTGAATGTGGATGATCAGCCATGATCTCATTAAATGGCGGAGCAGGCTCGACGGGCCGAATGGCCTACTCCTGCTCCTATCTTCTATGTTTCTATGTGAATGGAGCAGGTGAACTGCTGAATCCCACTTTTAAGGGATGTCCCAAAGTGCTTGACAGTGGTGTGAAAATAAATGAGTTCCGCTTGGTAATTAAAAGTAAAGACTGCCAGAAGTGGGATTCGAACCCACGCCTCCAGAGGAGACTGCGACCTGAACGCAGCGCCTTAGACCGCTCGGCCATCCTGACTTGCTCAATTAATTTCTGCATCTCATCACTTCCAGATGAAGAACGTTTCCGTCCGGGTGCTTGTTTAATGCTGTTGAAGGCTCAGTGACCGGGATATCATCTCCCCCGGGGTTTTCCTGAGCTTGTGCTCGGTGTATGGGGAGGTTTGTCCCGGGTCCCTATTATCTTGCAGCTCCAGGGATGGGCAGTATCAATCTGAGCTCTGGAGCAGCGAATAATTAATGGGTTTGTTTTCGGGCCTGAAATGCGGCTTAGATCTGTTGGTATTAACCGAGGCCGGGGCTGCGAGATATTTCAGTTTGTTCACGTTTAATCAGAGGAATATCCGCAGTCAGGAGCTGAAAAGGACCAAGAGCTGAAAAAACACCAGAAAAAAGATAAGAAATATCAGCAATTGTGATCAACTCTTTAATGTGTGTTCTGGTAGTTTAGTGGTTTAATTGTTTTAATCAACTTTCATTAACCGAAAGCGTTGTTTTGCAGAATGAAATAAATGCTCACAGTGAGGGACAGTCGAAAGTTGAGTAATTTAACTTTAATAATTTGTGAAAGTTTATTCATTGACGAAGATTTATACCCTATCAGAATTTACACACTGTGTATTTTAGGAGTCTGCTTCAAATTGTTCGTTGCTTCTCACACAAGAAACCTGTTAAATTTATTTTACAGAAAGATAATGTTTCCGCCCGGGCTCGAACCGGGGACTTTTCGCGTGTGAGGCGAACGTGATAACCACTACACTACGGAAACCTCTGCTGAATTGAGCATCGAGAAAGCACTGTTCAGACAGAAGGGACACTACAGAATCGCTCTTTCTGCAATGATTTCCTTTCACTGGCATTTCTCTGACCGAACTGCACAAGTCAAAAATGTTCCTTTCAAACTCATTAAACTGTCGAATTTCCTTCCCTCTGGTTTAACCCAGGCGTTTAACTTGTTCTGCAAACCATGAACCAGGTTCACCTGAATTCCAAGGTGTGTAAGGAAATCAAGCTTCAAAAGCCCTTTCATTAACCACAGGGATTCAGGCAATTTTCTGATCGCAAAGCGCTTTCTCACCTTGTCAATATCTCTCGTCTATTTGCCGGTGTTTCCCGATTCTGCCTGTCTCTCTGGCTCTGTTTATTCTGTGTGACCACCTGCAGGTTGATTTTGAGCGAATACCTGTGCTTGTGTTTTGTCACATTAAATAAATGAGGAATTGTGGCGCTTCTCTCCCTGACACTGGGGAAAGAGTGAGACAGTCGTTGGAGCAAGTGTCTGGTTATTGTGAAACGGCAAAGAAAACAACAATTCTCGAATTACCCGGAAAAACAGTGACCCCGACGTAATTTGAACACGCAGCCTTCTGATCTGGAATCAGACGCGCTACCGTTGCGCCACGAGGTCCTACAATCGAAAACGCGCTGTTTTTATATACACACGTTCCACAAACACTGTTTCATTCCTCCTGTCTTCTCCTGATTCCTCAGTGTCATGCACAGAGGCGCCTGATGCCCTCATTTGTTTAACGTAACAAGCAGACACAAACACAGGTATTCCTTCAAAATCAACCCGCAGGTGGCCACAGACACAATAAACAGAGCCAGAGAGAAAGACAGAATCGGGAATCTCCGGGAAATAGACAAGATATATTGACAAGGACTAAAGCGTTTTGCGATCAGAAAATTGCCTGAACCCCTGTGGTTAATGAAAGGGATTATTGCTGCTTGAGTTCCTTATACGCCTTGGGCTTCTGGAGAACTTGTTTCGTAGTTTGCAGAAATGCGGCTCAAACATGCTGTTGTGACCGGGCCGGAGCCACCAGGTACCTGACTGCAATCAGCGACAATGAAATGCAACTTCAACAGGCGCGGCTAGCTCAGTCGGTCGAACTATGAGACTTTTAATCTCAGGGTCGTGGGTTCGAGCTCCCACGTTGGGCGGTATTTATTTTGTTAAACTTTTATGTTGCTTTCAAAGCGTCATTAATTGAGCGATAACCTTGTTTTGCACAATGAAAGAAATGCGAACTGAGAAAATACTGCAGAAGCTGGAAATCTGAATTGAAACAGAAAATGCTGGAGAGACTCAGCAGGTCAGGCAGCTTCTGCGAAGAGAGAAACAGAGTTAACGTTTCAGGTCGATAACCTTTCGTCAGAACTGGAAAAAAGAGGTAATGGAACAGATTTTTAAGCAACTGTAGGGGATTCTATGAGATCATGGCTGATCTCCTGCCTCAATTCCATTCACCGGCCCTATTGCCATATCTCTTGATGCCCTTACCAGTCAGAAATCTACCGACTTCTGTTTTGAACATACGCAATGACTGAGCCTCCACAGCCCTCTGGGGTAGAGAATTCCAAAGATTCACCACCCTCTGTGTGAAGAAATTTCTTCTCCTCTCAGTCCTGAATGGCCTAACCTTTATCCTGAGGCTGTGGCCCCTGGTTCTAGACTTCCCAGCCAAGGGAAACATTCTCCCAGCATCCAACCGATCAAACCCTGTAATAATTTTGCATGCTTAATGAGATCCCCTCTCATTCTTCCGAATTCAAGAGACTGCAGTCCTAGTTTACTCAATCTCTTCTCATACGAGGTCAGTGACAGTCTTGCAAATGGTGACTTGATATTCGGTAGTGGGGTCATGGTCCAGGTGGAGGTAGGAGGAGGTGTTGGAGAGTTGGCGTACAGCTTCTGCTAGGTCGCGGTCGGTTCACCAAACAGCAACAGCACCACCCTTGTCAGCCGGTTTTGTGCATTGCATGTTAACTGTTAACTGTTACCCATATCTCATTTTACACAATATATGGGCTACTCCAGCTCCTAATTCGTTTGTTCTTAGTTGTTATTTCCTCACACAGGAGAGCAATCTCGCCCCTGGACAAGCAGAAGGAGCAAGTTCCAACCAAATGGTTCCGCAAACGTGATAACAGCTACACTGTGGAACCGTCTCCACTTTCAGTACCAGGTCAGATGGAAATGTTAAAATTTTTTGAGGATGTAACTGGTAGAATAGATAAGGGAGAACCAGTGGATGTGGTGTATTTGGACTTTCAGAAGGCTTTCGATAAGGTCGCACATAAGAGATTGGTGTGCAAAGTTAAAGCACATGGGATCGGGGGTAAGGTACTGACTTGGATAGAGAACTGGCTGGCAGACAGGATGCAAAGAGTATGTCTAAACGGGTATTTTTCCAAGTGGCAGGCAGTTACTCGTGGGGTAGGGCAGGGATAAGTGCTAGGACCCCAGCTACTCCCAATATATATTAATGATCTAGAAGGTTGAACTAGATATAATAACTCCAAGTTTGCAGACGACACAAAGCTGGGTGGGCATGTGTGCTGTGAGGAGGATGCAGAGAAATTCCAGTATGATATGGACAGGTTAGGTGATTTAGCAGAAGCATGGCAGATGCAGTATAATGTGGATAAATGTGAGGTTATCAAATTTGGTGGCAAAAACAGGAAGACAGCTTATTATCAGAATGTCAATAGATTGGGAAAAGGGGAACTGCAATGAAACCTGGGTGTCCGTGTACACCAATCGCTGAAGGTAAGCATGCAGGTGCAGCAGGTGGTTAAGAAGGCAAATGTTGGCCTTTATAGTGAGAGGTTTCGAGTACAGGAGCAAGGATGTCTTGCTGCAGTTGTACAAGGCCTTGGTGAGACCATACCTTGAGTATTGTGTGCAGCTTTGGTCACCTTATCTGAGGAAGGATGTTCTTGCCATGGAAGATTCACCAGACTGATACATGGGATGGCAGGAATGACGTATGAAGACAGATTGAGATGATTTGGCTTACATTCGCTAGAGTTTAGAAGAACGAGAGGGGATCTCATTGAAACTTACAAAATTCTAACAGGACTAGACACACTAGATGCAGGAAGAATGATCCCGATGGTGCGGGAATCCAGAACCAGCGGTCACAGTCTAAGGATAAGGGGTAAGCCACTTAGGGCTGAGATGAGGAGGAATTTCTTCACCCAGAGAGTGGTGAACCTGTTGAATTCTGTACCACAGAAGGCAGTTGAGGCCAATTCATTAAATATATTCAAGAAGGAGTTAGATATATTTCTTAAGGCTAAAGAGATAACGGGATATGGGGAGAAAGCAGGGACAGGGTACTGAATGTGGATGATCAGCCATGATCTCATTAAATGGCGGAGCAGGCTCGACGGGCCGAATGGCCTACTCCTGCTCCTATCTTCTATGTTTCTATGTGAATGGAGCAGGTGAACTGCTGAATCCCACTTTTAAGGGATGTCCCAAAGTGCTTGACAGTGGTGTGAAAATAAATGAGTTCCGCTTGGTAATTAAAAGTAAAGACTGTCAGAAGTGGGATTCGAACCCACGCCTCCAGAGGAGACTGCGACCTGAACGCAGCGCCTTAGACCGCTCGGCCATCCTGACTTGCTCAATTAATTTCTGCATCTCATCACTTCCAGATGAAGAACGTTTCCGTCCGGGTGCTTGTTTAATGCTGTTGAAGGCTCAGTGACCGGGATATCATCTCCCCCGGGGTTTTCCTGAGCTTGTGCTCGGTGTATGGGGAGGTTTGTCCCGGGTCCCTATTATCTTGCAGCTCCAGGGATGGGCAGTATCAATCTGAGCTCTGGAGCTGGGGAGAAGCGAATAATTAATGGGTTTGTTTTCGGGCCTGAAATGCGGCTTAGATCTGTTGGTATTAACCGAGGCCGGGGCTGCGAGATATTTCAGTTTGTTCACGTTTAATCAGAGGAATATCCGCAGTCAGGAGCTGAAAAGGACCAAGAGCTGAAAAAACACCAGAAAAAAGATAAGAAATATCAGCAATTGTGATCAACTCTTTAATGTGTGTTCTGGTAGTTTAGTGGTTTAATTGTTTTAATCAACATTCATTAACCGAAAGCGTTGTTTTGCAGAATGAAATAAATGCTCACAGTGAGGGACAGTCGAAAGTTGAGTAATTTAACTTTAATAATTTGTGAAAGTTTATTCATTGACGAAGATTTATACCCTATCAGAATTTACGCACTGTGTATTTTAGGAGTTTGCTTCAAATTGTTCGTTGCTTCTGACACAAGAAACCTGTTAAATTTATTTTACAGAAAGATAATATTTCCGCCCGGGCTCGAACCGGGGACCTTTCGCGTGTGAGGCGAACGTGATAACCACTACACTACGGAAACCTCTGCTGAATTGAGCATCGAGAAAGCACTGTTCAGACAGAAGGGACACTACAGAATCGCTCTTTCTGCAATGATTTCCTTTCACTGGCATTTCTCTGACCGAACTGCACAAGTCAAAAATGTTCCTTTCAAACTCATTAAACTGTCGAATTTCCTTCCCTCTGGTTTAACCCAGGCGTTTAACTTGTTCTGCAAACCATGAACCAGGTTCACCTGAATTCCAAGGTGTGTAAGGAAATCAAGCTTCAAAAGCCCTTTCATTAACCACAGGGATTCAGGCAATTTTCTGATCGCAAAGCGCTTTCTCACCTTGTCAATATCTCTCGTCTATTTGCCGGTGTTTCCCGATTCTGCCTGTCTCTCTGGCTCTGTTTATTCTGTGTGACCACCTGCAGGTTGATTTTGAGCGAATACCTGTGCTTGTGTTTTGTCACATTAAATAAATGAGGAATTGTGGCGCTTCTCTCCCTGACACTGGGGAAAGAGTGAGACAGTCGTTGGAGCAAGTGTCTGGTTATTGTGAAACGGCAAAGAAAACAACAATTCTCGAATTACCCGGAAAAACAGTGACCCCGACGTAATTTGAACACGCAGCCTTCTGATCGGGAATCAGACGCGCTACCGTTGCGCCACGAGGTCCTACAATCGAAAACGCGCTGTTTTTATATACACACGTTTCACAAACACTGTTTCGTTCCTCCTGTCTTCTCCTGATTCCTCAGTGTCATGCACAGAGGCGCCTGATGCCCTCATTTGTTTAACGTAACAAGCAGACACAAACACAGGTATTCCTTCAAAATCAACCCGCAGGTGGCCACAGACACAATAAACAGAGCCAGAGAGAAAGACAGAATCGGGAATCTCCGGGAAATAGACAAGATATATTGACAAGGACTAAAGCGTTTTGCGATCAGAAAATTGCCTGAACCCCTGTGGTTAATGAAAGGGATTATTGCTGCTTGAGTTCCTTATACGCCTTGGGCTTCTGGAGAACTTGTTTCGTAGTTTGCAGAAATGCGGCTCAAACATGCTGTTGTGACCGGGCCGGAGCCACCAGGTACCTGACTGCAATCAGCGACAATGAAATGCAGTTTCAACAGGCGCGGCTAGCTCAGTCGGTCGAACATGAGACTTTTAATCTCAGGTTCGTGGGTTCGAGCTCCCACGTTGGGCGGTATTTATTTTGTTAAACTTTTATGTTGCTTTCAAAGCGTCATTAATTGAGCGATAACCTTGTTTTGCACAATGAAAGAAATGCGAACTGAGAAAATACTGCAGAAGCTGGAAATCTGAATTGAAACAGAAAATGCTGGAGATACTCAGCAGGTCAGGCAGCTTCTGCGAAGAGAGAAACAGAGTTAACGTTTCAGGTCGATAACCTTTCGTCAGAACTGGAAAAAAGAGGTAATGGAACAGATTTTTAAGCAACTGTAGGGGATTCTATGAGATCATGGCTGATCTCCTGCCTCAATTCCATTCACCGGCCCTATTGCCATATCTCTTGATGCCCTTACCAGTCAGAAATCTACCGACTTCTGTTTTGAACATACGCAATGACTGAGCCTCCACAGCCCTCTGGGGTAGAGAATTCCAAAGATTCACCACCCTCTGTGTGAAGAAATTTCTTCTCCTCTCAGTCCTGAATGGCCTAACCTTTATCCTGAGGCTGTGGCCCCTGGTTCTAGACTTCCCAGCCAAGGGAAACATTCTCCCAGCATCCAACCGATCAAACCCTGTAATAATTTTGCATGCTTAATGAGATCCCCTCTCATTCTTCCGAATTCAAGAGACTGCAGTCCTAGTTTACTCAATCTCTTCTCATACGAGGTCAGTGACAGTCTTGCAAATGGTGACTTGATATTCGGTAGTGGGGTCATGGTCCAGGTGGAGGTAGGAGGAGGTGTTGGAGAGTTGGCGTACAGCTTCTGCTAGGTCGCGGTCGGTTCACCAAACAGCAACAGCACCACCCTTGTCAGCAGGTTTTGTGCATTGCATGTTAACTGTTAACTGTTACCCATATCTCATTTTACACAATATATGGGCTACTCCAGCTCCTAATTCGTTTGTTCTTAGTTGTTATTTCCTCACACAGGAGAGCAATCTCGCCCCTGGACAAGCAGAAGGAGCAAGTTCCAACCAAATGGTTCCGCAAACGTGATAACAGCTACACTGTGGAACCGTCTCCACTTTCAGTACCAGGTCAGATGGAAATGTTAAAATTTTTTGAGGATGTAACTGGTAGAATAGATAAGGGAGAACCAGTGGATGTGGTGTATTTGGACTTTCAGAAGGCTTTCGATAAGGTCGCACATAAGAGATTGGTGTGCAAAGTTAAAGCACATGGGATCGGGGGTAAGGTACTGACTTGGATAGAGAACTGGTTGGCAGACAGGATGCAAAGAGTATGTCTAAACGGGTATTTTTCCAAGTGGCAGGCAGTTACTCGTGGGGTAGGGCAGGGATAAGTGCTAGGACCCCAGCTACTCACAATATATATTAATGATCTAGAAGGTTGAACTAGATATAATAACTCCAAGTTTGCAGACGACACAAAGCTGGGTGGGCATGTGTGCTGTGAGGAGGATGCAGAGAAATTCCAGTATGATATGGACAGGTTAGGTGATTTAGCAGAAGCATGGCAGATGCAGTATAATGTGGATAAATGTGAGGTTATCAAATTTGGTGGCAAAAACAGGAAGACAGCTTATTATCAGAATGTCAATAGATTGGGAAAAGGGGAACTGCAATGAAACCTGGGTGTCCGTGTACACCAATCGCTGAAGGTAAGCATGCAGGTGCAGCAGGTGGTTAAGAAGGCAAATGTTGGCCTTTATAGTGAGAGGTTTCGAGTACAGGAGCAAGGATGTCTTGCTGCAGTTGTACAAGGCCTTGGTGAGACCATACCTTGAGTATTGTGTGCAGCTTTGGTCACCTTATCTGAGGAAGGATGTTCTTGCCATGGAAGATTCACCAGACTGATACATGGGATGGCAGGAATGACGTATGAAGACAGATAGAGATGATTTGGCTTACATTCGCTAGAGTTTAGAAGAACGAGAGGGGATCTCATTGAAACTTACAAAATTCTAACAGGACTAGACACACTAGATGCAGGAAGAATGATCCCGATGGTGCGGGAATCCAGAACCAGCGGTCACAGTCTAAGGATAAGGGGTAAGCCACTTAGGGCTGAGATGAGGAGGAATTTCTTCACCCAGAGAGTGGTGAAACTGTTGAATTCTGTACCACAGAAGGCAGTTGAGGCCAATTCATTAAATATATTCAAGAAGGAGTTAGATATATTTCTTAAGGCTAAAGAGATAACGGGATATGGGGAGAAAGCAGGGACAGGGTACTGAATGTGGATGATCAGCCATGATCTCATTAAATGGCGGAGCAGGCTCGACGGGCCGAATGGCCTACTCCTGCTCCTATCTTCTATGTTTCTATGTGAATGGAGCAGGTGAACTGCTGAATCCCACTTTTAAGGGATGTCCCAAAGTGCTTGACAGTGGTGTGAAAATAAATGAGTTCCGCTTGGTAATTAAAAGTAAAGACTGTCAGAAGTGGGATTCGAACCCACGCCTCCAGAGGAGACTGCGACCTGAACGCAGCGCCTTAGACCGCTCGGCCATCCTGACTTGCTCAATTAATTTCTGCATCTCATCACTTCCAGATGAAGAACGTTTCCGTCCGGGTGCTTGTTTAATGCTGTTGAAGGCTCAGTGACCGGGATATCATCTCCCCCGGGGTTTTCCTGAGCTTGTGCTCGGTGTATGGGGAGGTTTGTCCCGGGTCCCTATTATCTTGCAGCTCCAGGGATGGGCAGTATCAATCTGAGCTCTGGAGCTGGGGAGAAGCGAATAATTAATGGGTTTGTTTTCGGGCCTGAAATGCGGCTTAGATCTGTTGGTATTAACCGAGGCCGGGGCTGCGAGATATTTCAGTTTGTTCATGTTTAATCAGAGGAATATCCGCAGTCAGGAGCTGAAAAGGACCAAGAGCTGAAAAAACACCAGAAAAAAGATAAGAAATATCAGCAATTGTGATCAACTCTTTAATGTGTGTTCTGGTAGTTTAGTGGTTTAATCAACATTCATTAACCGAAAGCGTTGTTTTGCAGAATGAAATAAATGCTCACAGTAAGGGACAGTCGAAAGTTGAGTAATTTAACTTTAATAATTTGTGCAAGTTTATTCATTGACGAAGATTTATACCCTATCAGAATTTACGCACTGTGTATTTTAGGAGTCTGCTTTAAATTGTTCGTTGCTTCTGACACAAGAAACCTGTTAAATTTATTCCACAGAAAGATAATGTTTCCGCCCGGGCTCGAACCGGGGACCTTTCGCGTGTGAGGCGAACGTGATAACCGCTACACTACGGAAACCTCTGCTGAATGGAGCATCGAGAAAGCACTGTTCAGACAGAAGGGACACTACAGAATCGCTCTTTCTGCAATGATTTCCTTTCACTGGCATTTCTCTGACCGAACTGCACAAGTCAAAAATGTTCCTTTCAAACTCATTAAACTGTCGAATTTCCTTCCCTCTGGTTTAACCCAGGCGTTTAACTTGTTCTGCAACCCATGAACCAGGTTCACCTGAATTCCAAGGTGGAAAAGGAAATCAAGCTTCAAAAGCCCTTTCATTAACCACAGGGATTCAGGCAATTTTCTGATCGCAAAGAGCTTTCTCACCTTGTCAATATCTCTCGTCTATTTGCCGGTGTTTCCCGATTCTGCCTGTCTCTCTGGCTCTGTTTATTCTGTGTGACCACCTGCAGGTTGATTTTGAGCGAATACCTGTGCTTGTGTTTTGTCACATTAAATAAATGAGGAATTGTGGCGCTTCTCTCCCTGACACTGGGGAAAGAGTGAGACAGTCGTTGGAGCAAGTGTCTGGTTATTGTGAAACGGCAAAGAAAACAACAATTCTGGAATTACCCGGAAAAACAGTGACCCCGACGTAATCTGAACACGCAGCCTTCTGATCTGGAATCAGACGCGCTTCCGTTGCGCCACGAGGTCCTACAATCGGAAACGCGCTGTTTTTATATACACACGTTCCACAAACACTGTTTCATTCCTCCTGCCTTCTCCTGATTCCTCAGTGTCATGCACAGAGGCGCCTGATGCCCTCATTTGTTTAACGTAACAAGCAGACACAAACACAGGTATTCCTTCAAAATCAACCCGCAGGTGGCCACAGACACAATAAACAGAGCCAGAGAGAAAGACAGAATCGGGAATCTCCGGGAAATAGACAAGATATATTGACAAGGACTAAAGCGTTTTGCGATCAGAAAATTGCCTGAACCCCTGTGGTTAATGAAAGGGATTATTGCTGCTTGAGTTCCTTATACGCCTTGGGCTTCTGGAGAACTTGTTTCGTAGTTTGCAGAAATGCGGCTCAAACATGCTGTTGTGACCGGGCCGGAGCCACCAGGTCCCTGACTGCAATCAGCGACAATGAAATGCAGTTTCAACAGGCGTGGCGAGCTCAGTCAGTCGAACATGAAACTCTTAATCTCAGGGTCGTGGGTTCGAGCTCCCACGTTGGGCGGTATTTATTTTGTTAAACTTTTATGTTGCTTTCAAAGCGTCATTTATTGAGCGATAACCTTGTTTTGCACAATGAAAGAAATGCGAACTGAGAAAATACTGCAGAAGCTGGAAATCTGAATTGAAACAGAAAATGCTGGAGATACTCAGCAGGTCAGGCAGCTTCTGCGAAGAGAGAAACAGAGTTAACGTTTCAGGTCGATAACCTTTCGTCAGAACTGGAAAAAAGAGGTAATGGAACAGATTTTTAAGCAGCTGTAGGGGATTCTATGAGATCATGGCTGATCTCCTGCCTCAATTCCATTCACCGGCCCTATTGCCATATCTCTTGATGCCCTTACCAGTCAGAAATCTACCGACTTCTGTTTTGAACATACGCAATGACTGAGCCTCCACAGCCCTCTGGGGTAGAGAATTCCAAAGATTCACCACCCTCTGTGTGAAGAAATTTCTTCTCCTCTCAGTCCTGAATGGCCTAACCTTTATCCTGAGGCTGTGGCCCCTGGTTCTAGACTTCCCAGCCAAGGGAAACATTCTCCCAGCATCCAACCGATCAAACCCTGTAATAATTTTGCATGCTTAATGAGATCCCCTCTCATTCTTCCGAATTCAAGAGACTGCAGTCCTAGTTTACTCAATCTCTTCTCATACGAGGTCAGTGACAGTCTTGCAAATGGTGACTTGATATTCGGTAGTGGGGTCATGGTCCAGGTGGAGGTAGGAGGAGGTGTTGGAGAGTTGGCGTACAGCTTCTGCTAGGTAGCGGTCGGTTCACCAAACAGCAACAGCACCATCCTTGTCAGCAGGTTTTGTGCTTTGCATGTTAACTGTTAACTGTTACCCATATCTCATTTTACACAATATATGGGCTACTCCAGCTCCTAATTCGTTTGTTCTTAGTTGTTATTTCCTCACACAGGAGAGCAATCTCGCCCCTGGACAAGCAGAAGGAGCAAGTTCCAACCAAATGGTTCCGCAAACGTGATAACAGCTACACTGTGGAACCGTCTCCACTTTCAGTACCAGGTCAGATGGAAATGTTAAAAATTTTTGAGGATGTAACTGGTAGAATAGATAAGGGAGAACCAGTGGATGTGGTGTATTTGGACTTTCAGAAGGCTTTCGATAAGGTCCCACATAAGAGATTGGTGTGCAAAGTTAAAGCACATGGGATCGGGGGTAAGGTACTGACTTGGATAGAGAACTGGTTGGCAGACAGGAAGCAAAGAGTATGTCTAAACGGGTATTTTTCCAAGTGGCAGGCAGTTACTCGTGGGGTAGGGCAGGGATAAGTGCTAGGACCCCAGCTACTCACAATATATATTAATGATCTAGAAGGTTGAACTAGATATAATGACTCCAAGTTTGCAGACGACACAAAGCTGGGTGGGCATGTGTGCTGTGAGGAGGATGCAGAGAAACTCCAGTATGATATGGACAGGTTAGGTGATTTAGCAGAAGCATGGCAGATGCAGTATAATGTGGATAAATGTGAGGTTATCAACTTTGGTGGCAAAAACAGGAAGACAGCTTATTATCAGAATGTCAATAGATTGGGAAAAGGGGAACTGCAATGAGACCTGGGTGTCCGTGTACACCAATCGCTGAAGGTAAGCATGCAGGTGCAGCAGGTGGTTAAGAAGGCAAATGTTGGCCTTTATAGTGAGAGGTTTCGAGTACAGGAGCAAGGATGACTTGCTGCAGTTGTACAAGGCCTTGGTGAGACCATACCTTGAGTATTGTGTGCAGCTTTGGTCACCTTATCTGAGGAAGGATGTTCTTGCCATGGAGGGAGTGCAGCGAAGATTCACCAGACTGATACATGGGATGGCAGGAATGACGTATGAAGTCAGATTGAGATGATTTGGCTTATATTCGCTAGAGTTTTGAAGAACGAGAGGGGATCTCATTGAAACTTACAAAATTCTAACAGGACTAGACACACTAGATGCAGGAAGAATGATCCCGATGGTGCGGGAATCCAGAACCAGCGGTCACAGTCTAAGGATAAGGGGTAAGCCACTTAGGGCTGAGATGAGGAGGAATTTCTTCACCCAGAGAGTGGTGAACCTGTTGAATTCTGTACCACAGAAGGCAGTTGAGGCCAATTCATTAAATATATTCAAGAAGGAGTTAGATATATTTCTTAAGGCTAAAGAGATAACGGGATATGGGGAGAAAGCAGGGACAGGGTACTGAATGTGGATGATCAGCCATGATCTCATTAAATGGCGGAGCAGGCTCGACGGGCCGAATGGCCTACTCCTAGCTCCTATCTTCTTTGTTTCTATGTGAATGGAGCAGGTGAACTGCTGAATCCCACTTTTAAGGGATGTCCCAAAGTGCTTGACCGTGGTGTGAAAATAAATGAGTTCCGCTTGGTAATTCAAAGTAAAAACTGTCAGAAGTGGGATTCGAACCCACGCCTCCAGAAGAGACTGCGACCTGAACGCAGCGCCTTAGACCGCTCGGCCATCCTGACTTGCTACATTAATTTCTGCATCTCATCACTTCCACATGAAGAACGCTTCCGTCCGGGTGCTTGTTCAATGCTGTTGAAGGCTCAGTGACCGGGATATCATCTCCCCCGGGGTTTTCCTGAGCTTGTGCTCGGTGTATGGGGAGGTTTGTCCCGGGTCCCTATTATCTTGCAGCTCCAGGTATGGGCAGTATCAATCTGAGCTCTGGAGCTGGGGAGAAGCGAATAATTAATGGGTTTGTTTTCGGGCCTGAAATGCGGCTTAGATCTGTTGGTATTAACCGAGGCCGGGGCTGCGAGATATTTCAGTTTGTTCACGTTTAATCAGAGGAATATCCGCAGTCAGGAGCTGAAAAGGACCAAGAGCTGAAAAAACACCAGAAAAAAGATAAGAAATATCAGCAATTGTGATCAATTCTTTAATGTGTGTTCTTGTAGTTTAGTGGTTTAATTGTTTTAATCAACATTCATTAACCGAAAGCGTTGTTTTGCAGAATGAAATAAATGCTCACAGTAAGGGACAGTCGAAAGTTGAGTAATTTAACTTTAATAATTTGTGAAAGTTTATTCATTGACGAAGATTTATACCCTATCAGAATTTACGCACTGTGTATTTTAGGAGTCTGCTTTAAATTGTTCGTTGCTTCTGACACAAGAAACCTGTTAAATTTATTTCACAGAAAGATAATGTTTCCGCCCGGGCTCGAACCGGGGACCTTTCGCGTGTGAGGCGAACGTGATAACCGCTACACTACGGAAACCTCTGCTGAATTGAGCATCGAGAAAGCACTGTTCAGACAGAAGGGACACTACAGAATCGCTCTTTCTGCAATGATTTCCTTTCACTGGCATTTCTCTGACCGAACTGCACAAGTCAAAAATGTTCCTTTCAAACTCATTAAACTGTCGAATTTCCTTCCCTCTGGTTTAACCCAGGCGTTTAACTTGTTCTGCAAACCATGAACCAGGTTCAGCTGAATTCCAAGGTGTGTAAGGAAATCAAGCTTCAAAAGCCCTTTCATTAACCACAGGGATTCAGGCAATTTTCTGATCGCAAAGCGCTTTCTCACCTTGTCAATATCTCTCGTCTATTTGCCGGTGTTTCCCGATTCTGCCTGTCTCTCTGGCTCTGTTTATTCTGTGTGACCACCTGCAGGTTGATTTTGAGCGAATACCTGTGCTTGTGTTTTGTCACATTAAATAAATGAGGAATTGTGGCGCTTCTCTCCCTGACACTGGGGAAAGAGTGAGACAGTCTTTGGAGCAAGTGTCTGGTTATTGTGAAACGGCAAAGAAAACAATAATTCTGGAATTACCCGGAAAAACAGTGACCCCGACGTGATTTGAACACGCAGCCTTCTGATCTGGAGTCAGACGCGCTACCGTTGCGCCACGAGGTCCTACAATCGAAACCGCGCTGTTTTTATATACACACGTTCCACAAACACTGTTTCATTCCTCCTGCCTTCTCCTGATTCCTCAGTGTCATGCACAGAGGCGCCTGATGCCCTCATTTGTTTAACGTAACAAGCAGACACAAACACAGGTATTCCTTCAAAATCAACCCGCAGGTGGCCACAGACACAATAAACAGAGCCAGAGAGAAAGACAGAATCGGGAATCTCCGGGAAATAGACAAGATATATTGACAAGGACTAAAGCGTTTTGCGATCAGAAAATTGCCTGAACCCCTGTGGTTAATGAAAGGGATTATTGCTGCTTGAGTTCCTTATACGCCTTGGGCTTCTGGAGAACTTGTTTCGTAGTTTGCAGAAATGCGGCTCAAACATGCTGTTGTGACCGGGCCGGAGCCACCAGGTACCTGACTGCAATCAGCGACAATGAAATGTTGTTTCAACAGGCGCGGCCAGCTCAGTCGGCAGAACATGAGACTCTTAATCTCAGGGTCGTGGGTTCGAGCTCCCACGTTGGGCGGTATTTATTTTGTTAAACTTTTATGTTGCTTTCAAAGCGTCATTAATTGAGCGATAACCTTGTTTTGCACAATGAAAGAAATGCGAACTGAGAAAATACTGCAGAAGCTGGAAATCTGAATTGAAACAGAAAATGCTGGAGATACTCAGCAGGTCAGGCAGCTTCTGCGAAGAGAGAAACAGAGTTAACGTTTCAGGTCGATAACCTTTCGTCAGAACTGGAAAAAAGAGGTAATGGAACAGATTTTTAAGCAACTGTAGGGGATTCTATGAGATCATGGCTGATCTCCTGCCTCAATTCCATTCACCGGCCCTATTGCCATATCTCTTGATGCCCTTACCAGTCAGAAATCTACCGACTTCTGTTTTGAACATACGCAATGACTGAGCCTCCACAGCCCTCTGGGGTAGAGAATTCCAAAGATTCACCACCCTCTGTGTGAAGAAATTTCTTCTCCTCTCAGTCCTGAATGGCCTAACCTTTATCCTGAGGCTGTGGCCCCTGGTTCTAGACTTCCCAGCCAAGGGAAACATTCTCCCAGCATCCAACCGATCAAACCCTGTAATAATTTTGCATGCTTAATGAGATCCCCTCTCATTCTTCCGAATTCAAGAGACTGCATTCCTAGTTTACTCAATCTCTTCTCATACGAGGTCAGTGACAGTCTTGCAAATGGTGACTTGATATTCGGTAGTGGGGTCATGGTCCAGGTGGAGGTAGGAGGAGGTGTTGGAGAGTTGGCGTACAGCTTCTGCTAGGTAGCGGTCGGTTCACCAAACAGCAACAGCACCACCCTTGTCAGCAGGTTTTGTGCTTTGCATGTTAACTGTTAACTGTTACCCATATCTCATTTTACACAATATATGGGCTACTCCAGCTCCTAATTCGTTTGTTCTTAGTTGTTATTTCCTCACACAGGAGAGCAATCTCGCCCCTGGACAAGCAGAAGGAGCAAGTTCCAACCAAATGGTTCCGCAAACGTGATAACAGCTACACTGTGGAACCGTCTCCACTTTCAGTACCAGGTCAGATGGAAATGTTAAAATTTTTTGAGGATGTAACTGGTAGAATAGATAAGGGAGAATAAGTGGATGTGGTGTATTTGGACTTTCAGAAGACTTTCGATAAGGTCCCACATAAGAGATTGGTGTGCAAAGTTAAAGCACATGGGATCGGGGGTAAGGTACTGACTTGGATAGAGAACTGGTTGGCAGACAGGAAGCAAAGAGTATGTCTAAACGGGTATTTTTCCAAGTGGCAGGCAGTTACTCGTGGGGTAGGGCAGGGATAAGTGCTAGGACCCCAGCTACTCACAATATATATGAATGATCTAGAAGGTTGAACTTGATATAATAACTCCAAGTTTGCAGACGACACAAAGCTGGGTGGGCATGTGTGCTGTGAGGAGGATGCAGAGAAACTCCAGTATGATATGGACAGGTTAGGTGATTTAGCAGAAGCATGGCAGATGCAGTATAATGTGGATAAATGTGAGGTTATCAACTTTGGTGGCAAAAACAGGAAGACAGATTATTATCAGAATGTCAATAGATTGGGAAAAGGGGAACTGCAATGAGACCTGGGTGTCCGTGTACACCAATCGCTGAAGGTAAGCATGCAGGTGCAGCAGGTGGTTAAGAAGGCAAATGTTGGCCTTTATAGTGAGAGGTTTCAAGTACAGGAGCAAGGATGTCTTGCTGCAGTTGTACAAGGCCTTGGTGAGACCATACCTTGAGTATTGTGTGCAGCTTTGGTCACCTTATCTGAGGAAGGATGTTCTTGCCATGGAGGGAGTGCAGCGAAGATTCACCAGACTGATACATGGGATGGCAGGAATGACGTATGAAGACAGATTGAGATGATTTGGCTTATATTCGCTAGGGTTTAGAAGAACGAGAGGGGATCTCATTGAAACTTACAAAATTCTAACAGGACTAGACACACTAGATGCAGGAAGAATGATCCCGATGGTGCGGGAATCCAGAACCAGCGGTCACAGTCTAAGGATAAGGGGTAAGCCACTTAGGGCTGAGATGAGGAGGAATTTCTTCACCCAGAGAGTGGTGAACCTGTTGAATTCTGTACCACAGAAGGCAGTTGAGGCCAATTCATTAAATATATTCAAGAAGGAGTTAGATATATTTCTTAAGGCTAAAGAGATAACGGGATATGGGGAGAAAGCAGGGACAGGGTACTGAATGTGGATGATCAGCCATGATCTCATTAAATGGCGGAGCAGGCTCGACGGGCCGAATGGCCTACTCCTGCTCCTATCTTCTATGTTTCTATGTGAATGGAGCAGGTGAACTGCTGAATCCCACTTTTAAGGGATGTCCCAAAGTGCTTGACAGTGGTGTGAAAATAAATGAGTTCCGCTTGGTAATTAAAAGTAAAGACTGTCAGAAGTGGGATTCGAACCCACGCCTCCAGAGGAGACTGCGATCTGAACGCAGCGCCTTAGACCGCTCGGCCACCCTGACTTGCTACATTAATTTCTGCATCTCATCACTTCCACATGAAGAACGCTTCCGTCCGGGTGCTTGTTCAATGCTGTTGAAGGCTCAGTGACCGGGATATCATCTCCCCCGGGGTTTTCCTGAGCTTGTGCTCGGTGTATGGGGAGGTTTGTCCCGGGTCCCTATTATCTTGCAGCTCCAGGGATGGGCAGTATCAATCTGAGCTCTGGAGCTGGGGAGAAGCGAATAATTAATGGGTTTGTTTTCGGGCCTGAAATGCGGCTTAGATCTGTTGGTATTAACCGAGGCCGGGGCTGCGAGATATTTCAGTTTGTTCACGTTTAATCAGAGGAATATCCGCAGTCAGGAGCTGAAAAGGACCAAGAGCTGAAAAAACACCAGAAAAAAGATAAGAAATATCAGCAATTGTGAAGAACTCTTTAATGTGTGTTCTGGTAGTTTAGTGGTTTAATTGTTTTAATCAACATTCATTAACCGAAAGCGTTGTTTTGCAGAATGAAATAAATGCTCACAGTAAGGGACAGTCGAAAGTTGAGTAATTTAACTTTAATAATTTGTGAAAGTTTATTCATTGACGAAGATTTATACCCTTTCAGAATTTACGCACTGTGTATTTTAGGAGTCTGCTTTAAATTGTTCGTTGCTTCTGACACAAGAAACCTGTTAAATTTATTTCACAGAAAAATAATGTTTCCGCCCGAGCTCGAACCGGGGACTTTTCGCGTGTGAGGCGAACGTGATAACCGCTACACTACGGAAACCTCTGCTGAATTGAGCATCGAGAAAGCACTGTTCAGACAGAAGGGACACTACAGAATCGCTCTTTCTGCAATGATTTCCTTTCACTGGCATTTCTCTGACCGAACTGCACAAGTCAAAAATGTTCCTTTCAAACTCATTAAACTGTCGAATTTCCTTCCCTCTGGTTTAACCCAGGCGTTTAACTTGTTCTGCAAACCATGAACCAGGTTCACCTGAATTACAAGGTGTGTAAGGAAATCAAGCTTCAAAAGCCCTTTCATTAACCACAGGGATTCAGGCAATTTCCTGATCGCAAAGCGCTTTCTCACCTTATCAATATCTCTCGTCTATTTGCCTGTGTTTCCCGATTCTGCCTGTCTCTCTGGCTCTGTTTATTCTGTGTGACCACCTGCAGGTTGATTTTGAGCGAATACCTGTGCTTGTGTTTTGTCACATTAAATAAATGAGGAATTGTGGCGCTTCTCTCCCTGACACTGGGGAAAGAGTGAGACAGTCTTTGGAGCAAGTGTCTGGTTATTGTGAAACGGCAAAGAAAACAATAATTCTGGAATTACCCGGAAAAACAGTGACCCCGACGTGATTTGAACACGCAGCCTTCTGATCTGGAATCAGACGCGCTACCGTTGCGCCACGAGGTCCTACCATCTAAACCGCGCTGTTTTTATATACACACGTTCCACAAACACTGTTTCATTCCTCCTGCCTTCTCCTGATTCCTCAGTGTCATGCACAGAGGCGCCTCATGCCCTCATTTGTTTAACGTAACAAGCAGACACAAACACAGGTATTCCTTCAAAATCAACCCGCAGGTGGCCACAGACACAATAAACAGAGCCAGAGAGAAAGACAGAATCGGGAATCTCCGGGAAATAGACAAGATATATTGACAAGGACTAAAGCGTTTTGCGATCAGAAAATTGCCTGAACCCCTGTGGTTAATGAAAGGGATTATTGCTGCTTGAGTTCCTTATACGCCTTGGGCTTCTGGAGAACTTGTTTCGTAGTTTGCAGAAATGCGGCTCAGACATGCTGTTGTGACCGGGCCGGAGCCACCAGGTACCTGACTGCAATCAGCGACAATGAAATGCAGTTTTAACAGGCCCGGCTAGCTCAGTCGGTAAAGCATGAGACTCTTAATCTCAGAATTTGTGGGTTCGAGCTCCCAGGTTGAGCGGTATTTAATTTGTTAAACTTTTATGTTGCTTTCAAAGCGTCATTAATTGAGCGATAACCTTGTTTTGCACAATGAAAGAAATGCGAACTGAGAAAATACTGCAGAAGCTGGAAATCTGAATTGAAACAGAAAATGCTGGAGATACTCAGCAGGTCAGGCAGCTTCTGCGAAGAGAGAAACAGAGTTAACGTTTCAGGTCGATAACCTTTCGTCAGAACTGGAAAAAAGAGGTAATGGAACAGATTTTTAAGCAACTGTAGGGGATTCTATGAGATCATGGCTGATCTCCTGCCTCAATTCCATTCACCGGCCCTATTGCCATATCTCTTGATGCCCTTACCAGTCAGAAGTCTACCGACTTCTGTTTTGAACATACGCAATGACTGAGCCTCCACAGCCCTCTGGGGTAGAGAATTCCAAAGATTCACCACCCTCTGTGTGAAGAAATTTCTTCTCCTCTCAGTCCTGAATGGCCTAACCTTTATCCTGAGGCTGTGGCCCCTGGTTCTAGACTTCCCAGCCAAGGGAAACATTCTCCCAGCATCCAACCGATCAAACCCTGTAATAATTTTGCATGCTTAAAGAGATCCCCTTTCATTCTTCCGAATTCAAGAGACTGCAGTCCTAATTTACTCAATCTCTTCTCATACGAGGTCAGTGACAGTCTTGCAAATGGTGACTTGATATTCGGTAGTGGGGTCATGGTCCAGGTGGAGGTAGGAGGAGGTGTTGGAGAGTTGGCGTACAGCTTCTGCTAGGTAGCGGTCGGTTCACCAAACAGCAACAGCACCACCCTTGTCAGCAGGTTTTGTGCTTTGCATGTTAACTGTTAACTGTTACCCATATCTCATTTTACACAATATATGGGCTACTCCAGCTCCTAATTCGTTTGTTCTTAGTTGTTATTTCCTCACACAGGAGAGCAATCTCGCCCCTGGACAAGCAGAAGGAGCAAGTTCCAACCAAATGGTTCCGCAAACGTGATAACAGCTACACTGTGGAACCGTCTCCACTTTCAGTACCAGTTCAGATGGAAATGTTAAAATTTTTTGAGCATGTAACTGGTAGAATAGATAAGGGAGAACCAGTGGATGTGGTGTATTTCGACTTTCAGAAGGCTTTTGATAAGGTCCCACATAACAGATTGGCGTGCAAAGTTAAAGCACATGGGATCGGGGGTAAGGTACTGACTTGGATAGAGAACTGGTTGGCAGACAGGAAGCAAAGAGTATTTCTAAACGGGTATTTTCCCAATGCTACCGCGGCTACGCACTATTCAATTTCAATCCTAAGAAAGAAAATGTTCCAATAATGTGTAATACCACTTACGCTGACATCTGTACGCGGGGGTCTTCCAAGCCCCATCCTGTTGACATTCAGCAAAAAAATATGGGATTGTCTTGAAGCGCTAAGAGAGACGTTGCAACAAAGTTATAATTTTTACACGACAACTATCTGTCGCATATTAGTCACCTTATGACCCAAGTTAATTCAGATTCTCATCCTTGTTATCAAATCCATCCGCGGCCTCGTCCCCTCCCTATCTCTGTAACCTCGTCCAACCCTCCGAGATCTCTGCGCTCCTCCAATTCTGGCCTCTTGAGCACCCCCGATTTTCATCGCTCCGCCATTGGCGGCCGTGCCTTCAGCTACCTGGGCCCTAAGCTCTGGAATTCCTTCCCTAAACCTCTCGATCTCACTAGCTCTCTCTTGTCCTTTAAGACTCTCCTTAAAACCTACCTCTTTTACTGAGCACTTAACCTAGTGGCCCTGAAATTCGAGTCTGGGGCTTCCCGCGGGTGCAAGCCCCCGACCTGCACTTACCTAGCGCACAGGCCATTGATCTGTGGGCCCGCATGAGATTCCGATCCTGGGCCTACTCCAACTGCCGGCGCGCGGTGCTTGCGTATCCCAGGGGCGCAGTTAGTTCGATGCATCCCCTTTGATCACGTGGGCCATGGAGAGCCAATGGTAGCAGGGAATGCTTCATTCATAAGTTTGACAGGAAGGGCTGTCAAACCTATAAATACTTTCAGCTGCAAAACATCACTAAACCTTCAAATAATTTTTTAAAAAATCACATTTTAAAATAACTATAAATTACATGAAATAACTATTTTAAACAATAATTAAATTTTTGAAAAAATTAATTATATCTTCTAATGGGGCTAAAAATAAACTTAACTTTCTTTAAATATTTAAAAATAATAAATCTGTGGAAAAAATGTTTTAATTTTAATTAATTCACCACTTACCTTGTTAAAAGCAGGCCTTGCACCTGCTTTTTATATGTGTAACTCCTGGAGACTTATCCTCCCGGAGAAACCTGCAAAAAAAAACGTAAGTTCGATGCGCACGCACTGCCTCTCCGGCGCACATGTTCCACCTCTCAACCGCTTCTTTCAGGGGAACAGAAGTTCCGGTTTCCCGCGCATGCGCAGTGCATGCACGAAACTGGCACTTTCGTTGGGCCTACGCGTGAGTACCCCGTGCGTACTCACCCGTGGGGACCCGAATTTCTGGGCCATTACCTTTTTATGTGGCTCGGTGTCAAATTTTGTTTGATAATCGCTCCTTTGAAGTGCCTTGGGAGATTTTGCTATGTTAAAGGTGCTGTCTCAATACAAGTTGCTGTTATTGTATATTTGCGCTCTTTATCCCTTTGTGCCTCATTAGTATTGTGATTCAGTGGCTAGCTTGAGATGTTATATGGGCAAATGCAGTTGCTGCTAACTTCGTTTTCCCTTTGATACAGCCTACTTCTCCCCACTCTGCAATCTTCGTCATATTCGGACTTGTTCCTCCCAGACCTGCTTTGTAACTGGCTTTCCTGAACTGTGAGGGTGGGTGAGGAAAATAAAAATGTAAAGAAGGGAAGAAAAAAATAAAAGAACATCATCGAAGCAGATAAACTTACAGCACAGAAGGAGGCCATTCGGCCCGTCGTTGAAAGAGCAGTCACGCTTAGTCTCGCCCTCCCCGCATTCTGTCCGTAACCCTGTAAGTTGCTCAATCTCGAGGGCCTGTCCGACTCTGCTTTAAAATGATTTATGGAATCAGCTTCCACCGCCTTTCCAGATCCAGCGTTCCAGACCCTCACAACTTTCTGAGTGAAAACAATTCTCCTCATCTCCCCTCCAGATCTTTTTCCAATGGTTTTGAATCTGTGACCTCTGGTTATCGACTCACTCACCTGATGGAAATTTTTCTCTATTTATCGAGCCAAACCTCTCACCATCTTGAAAACCTCTATTAGGTCACCTCTTAACCTTCTCTGTTCCAAGGAGAACAGTCCAAACTTCTCCAACCTCTCCTCATAACTGAAGCCCCTCATCCCTGGTGACATCCCTGGTAAACCTCCTCTGTACCCTTTCTAAGGCCTTTTACATCTTTCCTGAAATGTGGTGTCCAGAATTGTCCTCAATACTCCAGCTGAGGCCTGACATCGATGAAAAAGAAAAAGGAGAAATGGAGGGAGGAAGAGAAAGAAAGAAAGACTTGCGTCTCTACAGCGCCTTTCATGACCACTGGATGTCCGAAAGCGCTTTACAGCCAATGAAGTGGAGTCACTGTTGTAATGTGGGAAACATGGCAGCCAATTCGCACATAGTAAGCTCCAACAAACAGCAATGTGATAATGATCAGATAATCTGTTTTAGTGATGTTGATTGAGGGATAAATATTGGCCCCAGGAAGAACTCCCCTACTCTTCATCGAAATAGTGCCACGGGATCTTTTACGTCCACTTGAGAGAGCAGACAGGGCCTTGGTTTAATGTCTCATCCAGAAGACAGCACCTCCGACAGTGCAGCGCTCCCTCAGCACTGCACTGGGAGTGTCAGCCTAGCTTTATATGCTCAAGTTACACTCCGACAGTGCAGCGCTTCCTTAGCACTGCACTGGTAGTGTCAGCCTAGCTTTATATGCTCAAGTTCCTTGGAGTGGGATTTGGACTCACAAGCATCTGGACTCAAAGGCAAATGTGCTACCCACTGAGCCACAGCTGACACTCAAAGAGCAAGGATAGCAGGAAGGAAAATATAATGGTTGAAAAGACAGAAAGAAGAAACTTCACAGGAAAGTGAGGAAGTATTTGATGTGATGGACAGTACAGAGGGAATTTATCTTTGTGTTTGTTGTATTGTACCTGCCTGGCAGTGTTTGATAGCATCATGTATACTGCAAAGGGAGCTATGCTTGTATCTAACCTGTGTTTATCTGACCTGTAGTGCTCAGTTTCATGTTGTACAGAAAACATTGGCCCAGAAATTCGGGTCGGGGGCTTCCCGCGGGTGCAAGCTTCCGACCTGCACTTACCTAGCGCGCCGGCCGTTGTGCTGTGGGCCCAGGTGGAATTCCGATCCTGGGCCTGCTCCAACTGCCGGTACGCAGTGCTTGCATATCCCAGGGGCGTAGTTAGTTCAAACCGTCCCCTGGTATCACGTGGGCCATGGGGAGCCAATGGTAGCAGGGAATCTTTATTCATAGATTTGACAGGAAGACCTGTCAAATCCATGAATTAGAGATCAGCCCCAAAACATAACTAAAACTTCAATAATTTTTTTTTAAATCACATTTTTAAAATAACCATAAATTACATAAAATAACTATTTTAAACAATAATTTAAATTTTTGAAAAAATTAATTACAGTTTCTAATGGGGCTAAAAATTAACTTACCGGCCTAGAAATTGGGTATAGCCCTGCTTGAGGCGTTAGAACTGGTGATGCGCAAAGTTTATAGCCAGACGAAACTTATCGCTGCCTGGCGTGATATTGGGTTGCATCGCCCCCAGAGGGGATTGAGGCGCTAAATCAGCCGTTGCACGGTGCTCTTAAGGCGCAAAAGGTCAGGCGCTACTCAATATCGACGCGGACGGGCGCAGCGCAGGTGAACTCAATGACGGGAAAGCACGAGACCTGCAGGCGCCGGCCGGCTCTTAAAGGGGTGGGTCAGTCAGCCTGAGCATCAACACCTAACGCCCTGTAGGCCTCAGATTCGGCGCTCGCCCTTGCCTGGCGGTACAAACTTGTTCATCATGGAGAAGGTTAGACAGAGAGCAGAGTGCTTCAGCACTTAGGCTCTGGACCACTTGGTGGCTGCAGTTGAACACCGTCGAGAGGTCCTGTATCCGGATAATGGCATGAGGCCGAATCAGAAGGCCTACCGATGATCTTGGAGGGAGGTTGCTGTGAGGGTCAACTCCAGCAGCATGGCGACCAGGACCCCTGTTCAGTGCAGGAAGAAATTCAACGACCTCACACGGATCGTTAGGGTGAGTGATGGTTTACCAAACTTGTGCTTCCCTCCATCTGCAGCTGACTTCGGGCACCCTGTTGCCATGATGCCCCAATGGCCATCTGTCAGCAAGCACCCATGACCCTTTCTGGCCACACACATGGACAGATGTCTCAAGGCCTCATGTAAGGGCTCTTGCACCATGGGGGGCATGTGAAGAGGTCTCAAGGCGTTAAGTAAGGTCTCTTGCACCATGGGGGGCATGCGAAGAGGTCTCCAGGCCTCATGTAAGGGCTCTTGCACCATGGGGGGCATGCGATGAGATCTCAAGTCATCATGTTACAGAACTTCCCCTTCTTTCCCCTGCAGTCCAAGCTGGCGATGATTCGAAAGGAGCAGTGTCGAACCGGTGGCGGACCTCCACAAGTGGTCACTCTCACGGATCTGGAGGAGAGAGTGCACCAGATACTTGGAGGACGTCTGTCTGGTCCTGTGACCACTGCATCTGCCGACCCCATTACCGACAGCGAGTGTAAGACGCTCACCTTTTTCACCTGTTGCCTTTCACTTGGTCCCCCCGCCAGCATGCATCCTCAGTGTGCAGCCATGTCAGAGCCTTGCCGCAATCTGGCATGCCTTTCAGCAAAGCTGTCCTTTTGCTAAAGCCACTCTTCCACCTCCCACTTTCAGATGAAGCAGCACCAACTCAGGCTCAACGCGCTGAAGCTGCCAGTGCCAGTGCCACCGGAGGCGAGGACCAGGAGGAATCCGGACCAGCTGTTGCAGAATCCGGGGAGCTGACACATCTACCGTCTGGGGATAGTAGTCCCCTGGAGGGGAGGGGGGGGCTCTGAGGATGACGCAGTTGCCGGACCAAGCGGCATGCAGCCACGCACGGGGGATAGGCAAGTGCGGCCACCGTCTCCCCGCAGGGCAAGGCAGGTCGTCATGACTGCTGCACAGAGTGCAGATGAGGTCCGTCGCCTGGCTGAGATGAGCAAACAGGCCCGGCTCAGACACACGGAGCTGATGGCTGCAGTGGAGAAGATGCCTGAGTCAATAGATTCATTGGCTAGGAGTATGTTGGACTTCGGGGCAACAATGGAGTGGACTCTGCAGGGCTTTGGGGCAGCAATGGCGAGGTCTCTCCAGGTGTTCGGGGAAACAATGGACAGGACTATCCAGGGCTTCGGCCCAACAATGGAGAGGACTGTCCACGGCTTTGTGTCGGTGAGGGAAAGGACTGTTCAGGGTTTCGGACAATCCCTGGAAAGGTCTGTGCAGGGCTTGTCCGAGGCAGTGGAGCAGTTGGCACCTGCCTTGTCCGAAGCAATGGGAAGAACTGTCCAGGCCTTCTCCGATGCACTGGCACTTGGCACACAGGTCCTCACTGTTGCCACGCAGTCACTTGCTGGGCTCCTCCACAGCCAGATTGACGCAATGCGATCTCTCACTGCAGCCACCCTCTCTGCATCAGACAGGATCACCCCGGGCCCTTCCACTCCCGTACAAGGCCAAGAATCAGTGGAGCATGCGACTGTGGCGGATGAGCCGAGCCGCTCCCCTCAGATAGCCAGTGTGTCGTCCGACCATGGTGCAGGTGTCCTCTCTCGGCAGGAGACCATTGCACATGCCAGCGCTGGGACGCCTGCATTGCAGCTGCCACCACCTGCAGGCCACACTGCTTCCAGCCATGGTCACAGCAAGCATCCTGCGTCTGCACCCTCCAAGCCCAGAGGTCGGCTAGCCCGTCCCTCAGGGGCTTCTGCGCTTCCAAACAGTCAGGATGCATCCCCCAGCCTTGAGCCCGCCACTGGGGTCCACTTACGTAGAAGCAGCAGGGAGGGAAGGGGCCAGGCGCGAAAGAGAAGTCATTCTCCCTCAAGGGGCCAGTTGTAGAGGGAGGTGCTGAGACGTTTGTTTGTCCAAATTCAAGGACACCCTCACATGCTGTTATATTTGCAGAAGGTTTGTTGAGTTTTGCGGCTTTGCCGAACAGTTATTTTGAAAGTTATGGTTTCTGCTGACATGACGTTGTTTAGCTGTAATGAAAGAATTTTGTACCAATAAACAGAAGTTTCAATGTGGCATGGTGCATGTGACCACTTTCAGTGATGCTGGCATTCAGAGGCCCTCAAACATCCAAAGTGCGCATGAGTTAAGACTCTCATCATTCCGCCACAGGGGTGTCGACAGGAGTCCAGAGGAGCCTCTAACTTATGGACCTTCCACTTTCAGCAGCCCTTCCATCTTCCTCCTCCTCCTCCTCCTCCTCCACCTGCTCTTCCTCCTCCTCATCCTCCTCCTCCTCATACACCTCCTCCTCCGCCTGCTTGTGCAGGGTCCGAGGGAAGGTAATGAAATGACGCGTTCGCCTATAAAGGCCATCTGTCACTTGCCGGATGCAACAGTGGACTGCAGCCTGAGTGACAGTCACATTGTCCCCAATGGCTGACTGAAAGGATCCGTTGGCATTAAAATGGAGGCCATCAGTCAGTTTAGCCAACACGGACAGAGAGGTTCTGCAGCGTTCACGCGGCTGCAGATCCTGACCAAGCAGGTGGCACAGATCAGTAACAATGTCCCTCCAGATTCGGATCCTTTCCAAACACTGCTCCTCCGACATGTCAAGGCTTGTCACCTGCTGCCTAAAGACCCTCGCAGCATCCCATCGCATTGGCCGACCTCCATTGCCCCTCCTCCTTCTGGCCAATCCCGGCCCTCTCTCCCGCCATCTCTCTGCCCCTTCACAGTGTTGGGCAATGAGGCCGTCGCCCTCCCAACAAGCTCCCATTCCGATGCCAGTTGGTCAAAAGGCTTTTAGGTGTAGTGCTGCAAGTGCTTCGGACAGGGTTGAAGGTCCCAAGTACTGTAAAGCTAAATTCCCAGAACTCCGCTCCACATTAGCTCGCCAACTCTCTTTAGCAGCGATCGCAATGAGCAGGCCAAGTGGCAGAAAATTCTGCAGTGGAGCTGTCCCCTTTAAATAGCGCCCCCCTACTCCGAGAAGGGCCTGTTAGCCCTCCCTCAAACTGTCACTAATAGTGCTGGGTGCTAAGGCTCCGGGCGCCACCCAATATGCGCTCAGGTGCTCCTGAAAGGCGTTGCACACTGAAATGACGTCATGAGCTGCTTGCGCTCGCGGGCGCGCGCAAACACTTAGCGCAGGCGCTAAATGTATAGTCAATATCTGAGTTGGCGCTATCATCATAGCGTCCACCCCAACATAGTGCTTCGCCCCAATTCTAGGTCTCTTTAGGCGCTCAGCGCTGGCGCTACCAACCCAATTTCTAGGCCACCTTTCTTTAGAGTATTTAAAAATAATAAACCTGTGGAAAAAATGTTTTAATTTTACTTAATTCAGCACTTACCTTGTTAAAAATAAGGCCTTGTGACTGCTTTTTAGAAGTGTAGCTCCTGGAGACTTACCCTCCCGGAGAAACCTGGAAAAAAAACCGGAAGATCCAGGCGTACGCGCTGCCTGTCCAGCGCACGCGTTCGACATGTGAACCCCTTCCTTTAAGGGAACGGAAGTTCCGGTTTCCCGCGCATGCGCAGTGCATGCACAAAACCGGCACTTTCGTTGGGCCTACGCGTGAGTACCCCGCGCGTACTCACCTGTGGAGACCCGAAGTTCTGGCCCATTACTGTATGTGTCTCATTTTCTGATCCACATGATCAGGGATACTGGCTGTGCATTCGTCTCAGCTTAGTGACAACCCCATCAGATTATTGAGAAACACCATTCAGTTGAAACACTTCCATTTATACAGTGCCTTTCAACGACCACTGGACGTCCCAAAGCGCTTTACAGCCAATGAATTTGAAATGTAGGAAACGCAGCAGCCATCTGCGCACAGCAAGCTCCCACAAACAGCAATGTGATAATGACCAGATCATCTGCTTTTTAGTGATGTTGATTGAGGGATAAATATTGGCCCCAGGACACTGAGGATAAGCTCCCCCTGCTGTCCTTTGGAATAGTGCCATGGGATCACTCACCTCTCATCAACAGTGTAGCACTCCCTCAGCACTGCACTGGGAGTGTCAGTCTAGATTTTTGTGCTCAAGTCCCTGGAGTGGGACTGTGAACCCACAACCTTCTGACTCAGAGGCGAGGGCGCTCCCCACTGCGCCACAGCTGTCCCAGAATACAGCATCAACCCGATAAAAGGACGACGTTAAATGCTCACCTCAACTATTTCATATCCTCGGACACAAGTCACCTTTACTGTGTCTTTAAAATTGAATTTCAGCCACGAAGGCTCCAGAAGGCTCTTCGGTAAGACTCGATTGGAGCAATTGTTTCCACTTCTGTAGGCAAACCCAAATATAATCAACAGAGCTCTTGGCTAAAATGATTCATTCTTTCAATTTTAAAAGCTGTTTTGCTGGTGCTGATTAACAGGCAAAGGCGGTCCTCATACGATTAAATAGAATTTTCATGCTTTGCTCAAAAGAATACTCATTTACTCATTTACTATGGGCTGAATTTTGTCAATGGGGAACTTTTGGAAGCGGGACTCCCACTTGTCGGGTTTAGTCCCGCCTCCATCGACTTGAGGCCAACCCGCGCTATTTTCCCTTGATTGACCTTGTTAAGCCCGCCCAGCAGGCTTAGCAGGCCAATTAAGGGGAAGCCGGTTACAGAGAACGTCAGTGAGTGACGTTTCATCTGTCAAACCTTTTGACAGATGAATTGTCATCATTTGACAGCTCTGTGAAGCTGTCAAATACTGACAGTCTCTGTAGTTTGATGAGTTCTTGTATTCAAGACCACATCAAACCTCTTTTGTGAGCAGAAATTAGATGGTTGTTGCATCGGAGAATGCAGCGGCCATCTGTCATCTCTGCCGGTGAGATGTGAGACTCTCCGCATCCCCAACTGTTGAAGCCTGCAGGAAGAAACAAAGGTAAGCAAACATTTTCTATCACTTTGCACTTACCTCACACACTTACCGCTCCACAGTTGCACCCACCACTTACCTCCACAGCGCACTTTTGTACCCCTCTGACCCCCGCAGACCCACGGCTCACCTCGGTGACCCTGGCGGGGTTTCCCGATGTTTGGAAAAATGGGGATAATCCTCTTAACTGCCTGTTAACTACCTGTTAACAAGCAGTTAAGTGACTGTAATCCCCTTCCCACCTCAGGAGATAGGACCTGGCGCAAGTCGGCTACCCGCCTCCTGGGAAGATGGCATGGAGGCGGATTCGGGGTGGGATGAGTACCCGTCCCCCAGATTCTGCCATTTTACCAGCAGTCCCGCCTTCAAATCCGCCTCCCCAAGGCTGGCAAAATCACCCCCTAGGACTTTTACCGCAACACTAAAATCATAGGGAATTTCAACACGGTGCCACGCAATGGAAACAAATGATTGAATATTTAAAATCACTTTGTCCGGATACAGGGGAAATGAAAGAACTAATAAGATGATTGTTCTCAGAAGGCTAAGTAGATCTATGTGAGAAAGGAAGGATAGAGGGAAGGAAGGAAGAAATAAAGGCCACTGCCATTGCCTCACTGTGTAAAGTCAAAAGTCAGTGTGAAGCTGAACTGGATAACTTCAGGAAGACCAACAGGGTTACAATTGGCTTCAATGCTCCTGACGTAGGGATTCTAAAAGATAATTTTAAAAGATAATGGAGCATTAGCCAGTAAATTCACTAATAAATCCGATAGGGAATTCAGGAGAGTGGTGAGAATGTGGAACTCGCTACCACAGTGAGTAGTTGAGGCGAATAGTAGATAAACACATGAGGGAGAAAGGAATAGAAGGATATGTTGATGGGGTGCGATGAAGAGGGGTGTGGGGAGGTGGGGGGGGTGTCAAGTAGTTTGACACCATCCAGGACAAAGCAGTCCCGCTTGATCGGCACCCCATCCACCACCTTATACATTCACTCCCTCCATCACCGGCGCACCGTGGCTGCAGTGTGCACCAGCTACAAGATGTACTGCAGCAACTCGCCAAGGCTTCTTCGGCAGCACCTCCCAAACCCGCGACCTCTACCACCTAGAAGGACAAGGGCAGCAGGCACATGGGAACACCACCACCTCCAAGTTCCCCTCCAAGTCACACACCATCCTGACTTAGAAGTATATCGCCGATCCTTCATCGTCGCTGGGTCAAAATCCTGGACCTCCCTCCCTAACAGCACTGTGGGAGCGAGCACCTTCACCACACGGACTGCAGCGGTTGAAGAAGGCGGCTCACCACCACCTTCTCAAGGGCAATTAGGGATGGACAATAAATGCTGGGCCTTGCCAGTGATGTCCACATTCCATAAAAAAGAATTATTGTTTTTTTTAAAGTCACTTTTGCCAAATTACATATCTAGAGGGCGATTTACACTGATGCCCATCTAACTGTATCCCAGCCTCATCCAGTGTCCTTAAAGAGGAGAGTGCGGCAATGGGAAACAAGTTATAGTTGGAGGTGACAACTAATCCTTTTTAATCCTTCTCAAATCCAGATAATAGAGATTTTATCATAGGGTACTGTCAGTTAATGCGAGGGGTGGTATGATTGACATTACCATGAATTAGAAGTGAAAAACAATTGCGGGTTTGGTTTATTTAATCCAAAATGCACCCAAACTTACTTTTACAGTTGCGCTTGTTGCTCTGAATCACAAATCCAATTGGGCAGTAGCAGTGATATCCACCAATATTATTCCCATAGTAATGGCTGCACCCGTGAGCATCAAGCTCACACTCGTTGACATCTGGGCAGAAGAGACCCGGTAATTGAAGTTTGACAGAGATAAAGGAAGAACAATTAGAGTTCTGAGTGAAAGAGAATTTCGATCACGTAGAATTTACAGCCTGATGTCTTCTGTTCGTTGTAATGAAATTGTAAGTGTGTTCTTTAAACTGATCATTGTGTTTAGTGTAAGAAGCCTTCTCCACAACTTTACAATTTTTAAAATTCATTTTCGGGATGTTGGCGTCGCCGGCATTTATTGTCCATTCCTAGTTGCCCTTGAGAAGGTGGTGGTGAGCCTTCGTCTTGAACCGATGCAGTCCGTGTGGTGAAGGTACTCCCACAGTGCTGACTGCACCTCCCAAATTCACAGCCGCTACCACCTAGAAGGACAAGAGCACCACCTCCAAGTTCCCCTCCAAGTCACACACCATCCTGACTTGGAAATATATCAGCCGTTCCTTCATCATCACTGGGTTAAACTCCTGGAACTCCCTCCCTAACAGCACTGTGGGAGCAGCTTCACCACACGGACTGCAGCGGTTCAAGAAGGCGGCTCATCGTGATCGTCTCGAGGACAACTAGGAATTGTCAATAAATGCTGGCCTTGCCAGTGACACCTACATCCTGTAAATGAATTTAAAAAAAATTAGACTGGTTCAGATGTGTGAAGATAAATATATTGGCCCAGAAATTCGGGTCTCCACGGGTGAGTACGCGCTGGGTACTCACCCGTAGGCCCAATGAAAGTGCCGGTTTTGTGCATGCACTGCGCATGCGTGGGAAACCGGAACTTCCATTGCCCTGAAGGAAAGGTTTCAGAGGTCGAACACATGCGCCGGAGCGGCTGCGCGTGCACATGTAACTTAATTTTTTTTTGCAGGTGTCTCCGGGAGGGTAAGTCTCCAGGCCTGCTTTTAACATGGTAAGTGGTGAATTAATTAAAATTAAAACATTTTTTCCACAAGTTTATTATTTTTAAATACTTTAAAGAAAGGTAAGTTTATTTTTAGCCCCATTAGAAAATGTAATTAATTTTTTCAAAAACTTAAATTATTGTTTAAAATAGTTATTTTATGTAATTTATAGTAATTTTAAAAATGTGTTTTTTAAAAATTTATTTGATGATTTAGTGATGTTTTGGGGCTTATAGTATTTATAGGTTTGACAGGTCTTCCTGTCAAACTTATGAATGAAGCATTTCCTGCTACCATTGGCTCTCTATGGCCTATGTGATCCCAGGGGATGCATCGAACTAACTGCACCCCTGGGATACGCAAGCACTGCGCGCTGGCAGTTGGAGCAGGCCCAGGATCGGAATCCCACACGGGCCCACAGCTCAACGGCCGGCGCGCTAGGTAAGTGCAGATCGGGGGCTTGCACCTGCGGGAAGCCCCCGACCCGAATTTCTGGGCCATTAGACATATTCCAGGCAGCAATTCACTTAAGCTGTGAAATAGTGCCATATATGATCATAATGTAAGCTGTGTCTGTGGGGATAGCAAACAATGTCCAAGTAACAGGGTCTAGCCTTGGCCTAGTAATCCAACATAATCAATTATTATGTCCCCGGTCAAATTCTTCAATTCGTGACTTACCAACGCGCGAATAGAGTGCCAGAAACCCAGTGAATGGTTTGGTTTCAGAACCATCTGACGTAAACATTAATAGGAGTGGTATATAGGCCTCCAAATAGTAAAATAGAGGTTAGGGAGGGCATCACGAGGGAAATTAGAGAAGCGTGCAATAAGAGCACAGCTGTCATCATAGGTGACTTTAACTTACATATAGATTGGACTAGCCTAATCAGTAAAAATAATGAGGAGGAGGAATTCCTTGAGTGTTTAAGGGATGGTTATCTGGATCAATATGTCGAGGAACCAACTCGGGAACAGGCTATATTGGACTGGGTACTGTGCAATGAGAAGGGACTAATCAGTAATCTTGTTGTACGGGGACCCTTGGGTCAGAGCGATCATAACATGATCGATTTCTCACTCGAAATGGAGAGCGAAGAAATTGACTCAGAGACTAAGGTCCTGAATTTAAACAAGGGGAATTATGATGCCATGAGACGGGAACTGAGTAGGTCTGATTGGACAACGTTCCTGGGAGGACTGGAGGTAGATAAACAATGGCAAACATTTAAAGATAGAATGACAAAATTGCAAAAATTGTTTATACCAATCTGGCATAAAAGGAAATCTAAAAAGGTGACTCAACCGTGGATAACAGGGGAAATTAGAGACAGCATAAAATCCAAAGATAGGGCGTATAAAATAGCCAAAAAAAGCGCCAGAGCGGAAGATTGGGAACAGTTTAAGATAGAGCAAAGGAGGGCAAAGGGCATGATCAAGAGGGGCAAAATAGCTTACGAAAACAAGCTGGCGGAAAATATAAAAACTAACTCCAAAAGCTTTTATAAGTATATCAAAAGGAAAAGACTGGTGAAAACCAAAGTTGGTCCATTGCAGTCAGATACGGGGGAATATATAATGGGAAATAAGGAAATGGCAGATCAACTAAATGCATACTTTGGGTCAGTCTTTACGAAGGAAGACACAAAAAACCTCCCTGGGATATCGGGAAAAATAGGGACATTGGCAAAGGAGGAACTGACGCAAATCAATATCTCTAAGGATATGGTGTTAAGGAAGCTAAAGGGATTGAAGGTGGACAAATCCCCAGGGCCTGATAACATGCATCCTTGGGTACTGAAGGAGGTGGCCCTAGAGATAGCGGATGCACTAAGGATGATTTTTCAGAATTCATTAGACTCGGGAACAGTGCCGATGGATTGGAGGGTAGCTAACGTTACCCCACTATTCAAAAAGGGGGGTAGGGAAAAAGCAGGTAATTACAGACCTGTAAGCCTT
>NW_028225182.1:45976936-46061936 GCF_052327205.1 Somniosus microcephalus | reverse complement strand
CACACACACACATAAACACATAAACACCCACACACACACACACTGACCCACACACACCCATACATACGGACACACACACAGACACACAAGCCCACACATAGACCCACACACACCCATACACACACACACACACAGACCCATATACACACATAGACCCATACACACAAACCCACACACAGACCCACACACACCCATACACACACATAGACCCATACACACACACACACACACACACACACACACACACAGACCCATATATTATTGTGTCTATGTATCTATGCATCCATTGCTGATGATATCTCTATATGTTTCTGCTGAATTGCTTTGATTGATCCTAACAGAGGTATTTAATTGATTTGCAACAGGTCACCTGTATTTTTGTCACTAGTGATATCTGCATCCTGTACCATTCATCTGAACCAACCTTTTGGAGAACTCTCTTCTCCCAACCACCCTCTGCGATATCCAGCTAACAGCAATGAGGTGTGGGACATCTCAGCACCACAAGGTTATATTATCAAAATTTATATACCGTACATCGACATTGAATGGTCGGAAGGATGCCAAACAAACAATATAAAGGTATTGAGACTGTAGAGGTGCTGGAGAACATAAGGACATAAGAAACAGGAGCAGGAGTCGGCCACACGGCTCCTTGAGCCTGCTCCGCCATTCAATAAGATCATGGCTGATCATTAACCTCAATTCCACTTTCCCACCTGATCCCCATATCCCTTGATTCCCCTAGAGTCTAAAAATATATTGATCTCAGCCTTGAATATACTCAAAGACTCAGCATTAACATCCCTCTGGGGCAGAGAATTCCCAAGGTTCACAACCCTCTGAGTGAACAAATTCCTCCTCATCTCAGTCTTAAATGGCCAACCCCTTATCCTGAGACTATGCCCCCTAGTTCTAGATGAGAAGGTGCAAACAAGATTTACAAGAATAATACTACAAGAGAGAGCTTATACATATCAGGAAAGATTGAACAGGGTGGGGCTCTTCTCCCTAGAAAAGAGAAGGATGAGGGGTGACCTGATTGAATTCAATGGAAATCAAAATCAGGGGAAGGTGTACATAGAAACATAGAAAAATAGGAGCAGGAGTAGGCCATTCGGCCCTTCAAGCCTGCTCCGCCTTTTAATATGATCATGGCTGATCCTCTATCTCAATACCATATTCCCGCTCTCTCCCCGTACCCCTTGATGCCTTTTGTATCTAGAAATCTATCGATCTCCTTAAATATATTCAGTGACTTGGCCTCCACAGCCTTCTGTGGTGGGGAATTCCACAGATTCACCACCCTCTGAGTGAAGAAATTCCTCCTCATCTCAGTCCTAAATGTCCCACCCCATATGCCGAGAGAAGGCTGAGAGGTGACCTGGGAATCAAAATCAGGGGAAGGTGTACAGGAGATGGTGGCTCCGATATTGCCTGTCTTACACTCTCGCCCAAAGTTAACATGACCCCCCGAAGGAACTGAAATCAGGCTGCGCGATATTAGGCAAAGTGCAAGAATAAGTTTGTCGGAAGCATATCTATTTTAATGAAGGCTAAACAGACGCTTTGGCCTCGATTTTAACTGATCCTTGGAGTCGTGATTGGTGGCGTGCAGGGGGTTAAAGGCCCGAATTCGGGGATCCTGACACCATCCCGCCCCCAACCTGCCTCCATCTAAGTTTCAAAGGAGGCGGGTACCCACCCCGCACTGGGACCCGCCTACCTGAGGCGGGAAGGGATTAGTGCCAATTAACTGCATGTTTAAACCTTGAAGTGTGGGATTCCCGACGGCTCCAAACCACGCCAAGTTAGAGGAGTCGGGCCGTTGGGTTGAAGGATTTGGAGGGGTCGAGATGTCGGTGTTCAGGTGAGTGATGGGTGCATGAGTGCAAAGGTAAGTGTGTTTGGTGTGTCTAAAGTGTGTAAAGAAGTTTAAATTACCTGTACTTACCTTTTCAGCCTTCCTTCCTCTAGGTTTCGGGAGTCCATCATCTAACCGGCACAGAAAGCAGAACGGCTGCGAACTGTCAAAAGTGACAGCCTGCAGCTTTCTGTGCCGGTGAGATTTCTAACTGAGTCTGTGGAGAAGGATTCATGTTAGAAGTAAGACTGTCAGTGTTTGACAGCTTCAAACAGCTGTGAAACGCTGATATTTCATCTGTCAGAAGATCTTGACAGATGAAATTTCAGTCGGTGATGTCACCTGTTGTCGGGTGGCCATTAATTGGCCTGCTGAGCCCGCTGGGTGGGCTCAACAAGGTCAATCAAGTTAAAATCGCGTGGATTGGCCGCATCTCGATGGAGGCGGGACTACAACCCCGAAAGTTAACTTAGTTCATGAACAAAGGGCAGAAAGACCTATTAAAGTGTTGGTTACTGATCTCGCACAGCAGTCTGAAACTCTTCAAATGTTTAGAAAAGCCCGTGACCATTGAAAGGAGTCGGGTTCATAGACAACTGTATTGTCTGCGTTCATTCTTGCCATTTTGTAGCGAACAGGTGGTAGTGCATCATCACACTGCCCTATTTCCGTTGCCTTTGGCGAGAAATCGGACGGGGTGCAAAACGGGCGGGTGACCCACTACCGCTCGTTTTCCACCAGGCATTAAAAGCAAAACCGACCCTGTTTCATGGAACTTTAAGCATATTAAACCAAAGGTGTGTGGTGATGATTAGTGTTAATACTATTACAACAGATCCTATCAGAGGACAACCAGTTGGCTAAGCTGTGTGGCAAACGAGAAGATGATGGAGGTGATCCAGGACTGCAGGAATACTATTCCACCAGTAACTCACTGAGGGTTTTATTTACGTCAGATGGTTCTGAAACCAAACCATTCACTGGGTTTCTGGCACTCTATTCGCGCGTTGGTAAGTCACGAATTGAAGAATTTGACCGGGGACATAATAATTGATTATGTTGGATTACTAGGCCAAGGCTAGACCCTGTTACTTGGACATTGTTTGCTATCCCCACAGACACAGCTTACATTATGATCATATATGGCACTATTTCACAGCTTAAGTGAATTGCTGCCTGAAATATGTCTAATGGCCCAGAAATTCGGGTCGGGGGCTTCCCGCAGGTGCAAGCCCCCGATCTGCACTTACCTAGCGTGCCGGCCGTTGAGCTGTGGGCCCGTGTGGGATTCCGATCCTGGGCCTGCTCCAACTGCCAGCGCGCAGTGCTTGCGTATCCCAGGGGTGCAGTTAGTTCGATGCATCCCCTGGGATCACATAGGCCATAGAGAGCCAATGGTAGCAGGAAATGCTTCATTCATAAGTTTGACAGGAAGACCTGTCAAACCTATAAATACTATAAGCCCCAAAACATCACTAAATCATCAAATAAATTTTAAAAAAACACATTTTTAAAATTACTATAAATTACATAAAATAACTATTTTAAACAATAATTTAAGTTTTTGAAAAAATTAATTACATTTTCTAATGGGGCTAAAAATAAACTTACCTTTCTTTAAAGTATTTAAAAATAATAAACCTGTGGAAAAAATGTTTTAATTTTAATTAATTCACCACTTACCATGTTAAAAGCAGGCCTGGAGACTTACCCTCCCGGAGATACCTGCAAAAAAAGAAGTAAGTTACATGTGCACGCGCAGCCTCTCCGGCGCATGTGTTCGACCTCTGAAACCTTTCCTTTAGGGCAATGGTAGTTCCGGTTTCCCACGCATGCGCAGTGCATGCACAAAACCGGCACTTTCATTGGGCCTACGGGTGAGTACCCAGCGCGTACTCACCTGTGGAGACCCGAATTTCTGGGCCAATATATTTATCTTCACACATCTGAACCAGTCTAATTTTTTTAAAATTCATTTACAGGACATAGGTGTCACTGGCAAGGCCAGCATTTATTGACAATTCCTAGTTGTCCTCGAGACGATCACGATGAGCCGCCTTCTTGAACCGCTGCAGTCCGTGTGGTGAAGCTGCTCCCACAGTGCTGTTAGGGAGGGAGTTCCAGGATTTTGACCCAGTGACGATGAAGGAACGGCTGATATATTTCCAAGTCAGGATGGTGTGTGACTTGGAGGGGAGCTTGGAGGTGGTGCTCTTGTCCTTCTAGTTGGTAGCGGCTGTGAATTTGGGAGGGGCAGTCAGCACTGTGGGAGTACCTTCACCACACGGACTGCAGCGGTTCAAGACGAAGGCTCACCACCACCTTCTCAAGGGCAACTAGGAATGGACAATAAATGCCGGCGACGCCAACATCCCGAAAATGAATTTTAAAAATTGTAAAGTTGTGGAGAAGGCTTCTTACACTACACACAATGATCAGTTTAAAGAACACACTTACAATTTCATTACAACGAACAGAAGACATCGGGCTGTAAATTCTACGTGATCGAAATTCTCTTTCACTCAGAACTCTAATTGTTCTTCCTTTATCTCTGTCAAACTTCAATTACCGGGTCTCTTCTGCCCAGATGTCAACGAGTGTGAGCTTGATGCTCACGGGTGCAGCCATTACTGTGGGAATAATATTGGTGGATATCACTGCTACTGCCCAATTGGATTTGTGATTCAGAGCGACAAACGGAACTGTAAAAGTAAGTTTGGGTGCATTTTGGATTAAATAAACCAAACCCGCAATTGTTTTTCACTTCTAATTCATGGTAATGTCAATCATAACACCCCTCGCATTAACTGACAGTACCCTATGATAAAATCTCTATTATCTGGATTTGAGAAGGATTAAAAAGGATTAGTTGTCACCTCCAACTATAACTTGTTTCCCATTGCCGCACTCCTCTTTGAGGACACTGGATGAAGCTGGGATACAGTTAGATGGGCATCAGCGTAAATCGCCCTCTAGATATGTAATTTTGCAGAAGTGACTTTAAAAAAAACAATAATTCTTTTTTATGGAATGTGGCCATCGCTGGCAAGGCCCAGCATTTATTGTCCATCCCTAATTGCCCTTGAGAAGGTGGTGAGCCGCCTTCTTCAACCGCTGCAGTCCGTGTGGTGAAGGTGCTCGCTCCCACAGTGCTGTTAGGGAGGGAGGTCCAGGATTTTGACCCAGCGACGATGAAGGATCGGCGATATACTTCTAAGTCAGGATGGTGTGTGACTTGGAGAGGAACTTGGAGGTGGTGGTGTTCCCATGTGCCTGCTGCCCTTGTCCTTCTAGGTGGTAGAGGTCGCGGGTTTGGGAGGTGCTGCCGAAGAAGCCTTGGCGAGTTGCTGCAGTACATCTTGTAGATGGTGCACACTGCAGCCACGGTGCGCCGGTGATGGAGGGAGTGAATGTATAAGGTGGTGGATGGGGTGCCGATCAAGCGGGACTGCTTTGTCCTGGATGGTGTCAAACTACTTGACACCCCCCCCACCTCCCCACACCCCTCTTCATCGCACCTCATCAACATATCCTTCTATTCCTTTCTCCCTCATGTGTTTATCTACTATTCGCCTCAACTACTCACTGTGGTAGCGAGTTCCACATTCTCACCACTCTCCTGAATTCCCCATCAGATTTATTAGGGAATTTACTGGCTAATGCTCCATTATCATTTAAAATTATCTTTTAGAATCCCTACGTCAGGAGCATTGAAGCCAATTGTAACCCTGTTGGTCTTCCTGAAGTTATCCAGTTCAGCTTCACACTGACTTTTGTCTTTACACAGTGAGCCAGTGACAGTGGCCTTTATTTCTTCCTTCCTTCCCTCTATCCTTCCTTTCTCACATAGATCTATTTAGCCTTCTGAGGACAATCATCTTATTAGTTCTTTCATTTCCCCTGTATCTGGACAAAGTGATTTTAAATATTCAATCATTTGTTTCCATTGCGTGGCACCATGTTGAAATTCCCTATGATTTTAGTGTTGCGGTAAAAGTCCTAGGGGGTGATTTTGCCAGCCTTGGGGAGGCGGATTTGAAGGCGGGACTGCTGGTAAAATGGCAGAATCTGGGGGACAGATACTCATCCCACCCCCAATCCGCCTCCATGCTATCTTCCCAGGAGGCGGGTAGCCGACCTGCGCCAGGTCCTATCTCCTGAGGTGGGAAGGGGATTACAGTCACTTAACTGCTTGTTAACAGGTAGTTAACAGGCAGTTAAGAGGATTATCCCCATTTTTCCAAACATCGGGAAACCCCGCCAGGGTCACCGAGGTGAGCCGTGGGTCTGCGGGGGTCAGAGGGGTACAAAAGTGCGCTGTGGAGGTAAGTGGTGGGTGCAAGTGTGGAGCGGTAAGTGTGTGAGGTAAGTGCAAAGTGATACAAAATGTTTACTTACCTTTGTTTCTTCCTGCAGGCTTCAACAGTTGGGGAGGCAGAGAGTCTCGCATCTCACCGGCAGAGATGACAGATGGCCGCTGCATTCTCCGATGCAACAACCATCTAATTTCTGCTCACAAAAGAGGTTTGATGAGGTCTTGAATACAAGAACTCATCAAACTACAGAGGCTGTCAGTATTTGACAGCTTCACAGAGCTGTCAAATGATGACAATTCATCTGTCAAAAGGTTTTGACAGATGAAACGTCACTCACTGACGTTCTCTGTAACCGGCTTCCCCTTAATTGGCCTGCTAAGCCTGCTGGGCGGGCTTAACAAGGTCAATCAAGGGAAAATAGCGTGGGTTGGCCTCAAGTCGATGGAGGCGGGACTGAAACCCGACAAGTGGGAGTCCCGCTTCCAAAAGTTCCCCATTGACAAAATTCAGCCCATAGTAAATGAGTAAATGAGTATTCTTTTGAGCAAAGCATGAAAATTCTATTTAATCGTATGAGGACCGCCTTTGCCTGTTAATCAGCACCAGCAAAACAGCTTTTAAAATTGAAAGAATGAATCATTTTAGCCAAGAGCACTGTTGATTATATTTGGGTTTACCTACAGAAGTGGAAACAACTTGCTCCAATCTAGTCTTACCGAACAGACTTCTGGAGCCTTCGTGGCTGAAATTCAATTTTAAAGACACAGTAAAGGTGACTTGTGTCCGAGGATATGAAATAGTTGAGGTGAGCATTTAACGTCGTCCTTTTATCGGGTTGATGCTGTATTCTGGGACAGCTGTGGTGCAGTGGGGAGCGCCCTCGCCTCTGAGTCAGAAGGTTGTGGGTTCACAGTCCCACTCCAGGGACTTGAGCACAAAAATCTAGACTGACACTCCCAGTGCAGTACTGAGGGAGTGCCACACTGTTGATGAGAGGTGAGTGATCCCATGGCACTATTCCAAAGGACAGCAGGGGGAGCTTATCCTCAGTGTCCTGGGGCCAATATTTATCCCTCAATCAACATCACTAAAAAGCAGATGATCTGGTCATTACCACATTGCTGTTTGTGGGAGCTTGCTGTGCGCAGATGGCTGCTGCGTTTCCTACATTTCAAATTCATTGGCTGTAAAGCGCTTTGGGACGTCCAGTGGTCGTTGAAAGGCACTGTATAAATGGAAGTGTTTCAACTGAATGGTGTTTCTCAATAACCTGATGGGGTTGTCACTAAGCTGAGACGAATGCACAGCCAGTATCCCTGATCATGTGGATCAGAAAATGAGACACATACAGTAATGGGCCAGAACTTCGGGTCTCCACAGGTGAGTACGCGCAGGGTACTCACGCGTAGGCCCAACGAAAGTGCCGGTTTTATGCATGCACTGCGCATGCGCGGGAAACTGGAACTTCCGTTCCCTTAAAGGAAGGGGTTCACAGGTCGAACGCGTGCGCTGGAGAGGCAGCGCGTACGCCTGGATCTTCCGGTTTTTTTTCCAGGTTTCTCCGGGAGGGTAAGTCTCCAGGAGCTACACTTCTAAAAAGCAGTCACAAGGCCTTATTTTTAACAAGGTAAGTGCTGAATTAAGTAAAATTAAAACATTTTTTCCACAGGTTTATTATTTTTAAATACTTTAAAGAAAGGTGGCCTAGAAATTGGGTTGGTAGCGCCAGTGCTGAGCGCCAAAAGAGACCCAGAATTGGGGCGAAGCACTATGTTGGGGCGGACGCTATGATGATAGCGCCAACTCAGATATTGACTATACATTTAGCGCCTGCGCTAAGTGTTTGCGCGCGCCCGCGAGCGCAAGCAGCTCATGACGTCATTTCAGTGTGCAACGCCTTTCAGGAGCGCCTGAGCGCATATTGGGTGGCGCCCAGAGCCTTAGCACCCAGCACTATTAGTGACAGTTTGAGGGAGGGCTAACAGGCCCTTCACGGAGTAGGGGGGCGCTATTTAAAGGGGACAGCTCCACTGCAGAATCTTCTGCCACTTGGCCTGCTCATTGCGATCGCTGCTAAAGAGAGTTGGTGAGCTAATGTGGAGTGGAGTTCTGGGAATTTAGCTTTACAGTACTTGGGACCTTCAACCCTGTCCGAAGCACTTGCAGCACTACACCTAAAAGCCTTTTGACCAACTGGCATCGGAATGGGAGCTTGTTGGGAGGGTGACGGCCTCATCGCCCAACACTGTGAAGGGGCAGAGAGATGGCGGGAGAGAGGGCCGGGATTGGCCAGAAGGAGGAGGGGCAATGGAGGTCGGCCAATGCGATGGGATGCTGCGAGGGTCTTTAGGCAGCAGGTGACAAGCCTTGACATGTCGGAGGAGCAGTGTTTGGAAAGGATCCGAATCTGGAGGGACATTGTTACTGATCTGTGCCACCTGCTTGGTCAGGATCTGCAGCCGCGTGAACGCTGCAGAACCTCTCTGTCCGTGATGGCTAAACTGACTGATGGCCTCCATTTTTATGCCAACGGATCCTTTCAATCAGCCATTGGGGACAATGCGACTGTCACTCAGGCTGCAGTCCACTGTTGCATCCGGCAAGTGACAGATGGCCTTTATAGGCGAACGCGTCATTTCATTACCTTCCCTCGGACCCTGCACAAGCAGGCGGAGGAGGAGGAGTATGAGGAGGAGGAGGACGAGGAGGAGGAAGAGCAGGTGGAGGAGGAGGAGGAGGAGGAGGAAGATGGAAGGGCTGCTGAAAGTGGAAGGTCCATACGTCAGAGGCTCCTCTGGACTCCTGTCGACACCCCTGTGGTGGAATGATGAGAGTCTTAACTCATGCGCACTTTGGATGTTTGAGGGCCTCTGAATGCCAGCATCACTGAAAGTAGTCACATGCACCATGCCACATTGAAACTTCTGTTTATTGGTACAAAATTCTTTCATTACAGCTAAACAACGTCATGTCAGCAGAAACCATAACTTTCAAAATAACTGTTCGGCAAAGCCGCAAAACTCAACAAACCTTCTGCAAATATAACAGCATGTGAGGGTGTCCTTGAATTTGGACAAACAAATGTCTCAGCACCTCCCTCTACAACTGGCCCCTTGAGGGAGAATGACTTCTCTTTCGCGCCTGGCCCCTTCCCTCCCTGCTGCTTCTACGTATGTGGACCCCAGTGGTGGGCTCAAGGCTGGGGGATGCCTCCTGACTGTCTGGAAGTGCAGAAGCCCCTGAGGGACGGGCTAGCTGACCTCTGGGCTTGGAGGGTGCAGACGCAGGATGCTTGCTGTGACCATGGCTGGAAGCAGTGTGGCCTGCAGGTGGTGGCAGCTGCAATGCAGGCGTCCCAGCACTGGCATGTGCAATGGTCTCCTGCCGAGAGAGGACACCTGCACCATGGTCGGACGACACACTGGCTATCTGAGGGGAGCGGCTCGGCTCATCCGCCACAATCGCATGCTCCACTGATTCCTGGCCTTGTACGGGAGTGGAAGGGCCCGGGGTGATCCTGTCTGATGCAGAGAGGGTGGCTGCAGTGAGAGATCGCATTGCGTCAATCTGGCTGTGGAGGAGCCCAGCAAGTGACTGCGTGGCAACAGTGAGGACCTGTGTGACAGGTGCCAGTGCTTCAGAGAAGGCCTGGACAGTTCTTCCCATTGCTTCGGACAAGGCAGGTGCCAACCGCTCCATTGCCTCGGACAAGCCCTGCACAGACCTTTCCAGGGATTGTCCGAAGCCCTGAACAGTCCTTTCCATCGCCGACTTAAAGCCATGGACAGTCCTCTCCATTGTTGGGCCGAAGCCCTGGATAGTCCTGTCCATTGTTTCCCCAAACACCTGGAGAGACCTCGCCATTGCTGCCCCAAAGCCCTGCAGAGTCCACTCCATTGTTGCCCCGAAGTCCAACATACTCCTAGCCAATGAATCTATTGACTCAGGCATCTTCTCCACTGCAGCCATCAGCTCCGTGTGTCTGAGCCGGGCCTGTTTGCTCATCTCAGCCAGGCGACGGACCTCATCTGCACTCTGTGCAGCAGTCATGACGACCTGCCTTGCCCTGCAGGGAGACGGTGGCCGCACTTGCCTATCCCCCGTGCGTGGCTGCATGCCGCTTGGTCCGGCAACTGGTTCATCCTCAGAGCCCCCCCCCTCCCTTCCAGGGGACTACTATCTGTAGATGTGTCAGCTCCCCGGATTCTGCAACGGCTGGTCCGGATTCCTCCTGGTCCTCGCCTCCGGTGGCACTGGCACTGGCAGCTTCAGCGTGTTGAGCCTGAGTTGGTGCTGCTTCATCTGAAAGTGGGAGGTGGAAGAGTGGCTTTAGCAAAAGGACAGCTTTGCTGAAAGGCATGCCAGATTGCGGCAAGGCTCTGACACGGCTGCACACTGAGGATGCATGCTGGCGGGGGGACCAAGTGGAAGGCAACAGGTGAAAAAGGTGAGAGTCTTACCCTCGCTGTCGGTAATGGGGTCGGCAGATGCAGTGGTCACAGGACCAGCCAGACGTCCTCCAAGTATCTGGTGCACTCTCTCCTCCAGATCCGTGAGAGTGACCACTTGTAGAGGTCGGCCACCGGTTCGACACTGCTCCTTTCGAATCATCGCCAGCTTGGACTGCAGGGGAAAGAAGGGGAAGTTCTGTAACATGATGCCTTGAGATCTCATCGCATGCCCACCATGGTGCAAGAGCCCTTACATGAGGCCTTGAGACCTCTTCGCATGCCCCCCATGGTGCAAGAGCCCTTACATAAGGCCTTGAGACCTCTTCACATGCCCCCCATGGTGCAAGAGCCCTTACATGAGGCCTTGAGACATCTGTCCATGTGTGTGGCCAGAAAGGGTCATGGGTGCTTGCTGACAGATGGCCATTGGGGCATCATGGCAACAGGGTGCCCGAAGTCAGCTGCAGATGGAGGGAAGCACAAGTTTGGTAAACCATCACTCACCCTAACGATCCATGTGAGGTCGTTGAATTTCTTCCTGCACTGAACAGGGGTCCTGGTCGCCATGCTGCTGGAGTTGACCCTCACAGCAACCTCCCTCCAAGATCATCGGTAAGCCTTCTGATTCGGCCTCTTGCCATTATCCGGATACAGGAACTCTCGACGGTGTTCAACTGCAGCCACCAAGTGGTCCAGAGCCTAAGTGCTGAAGCACTCTGCTCTCTGTCTAACCTTCTCCATGATGAACAAGTTTGTACCGCCAGACAAGGGCGAGCGCCGAATCTGAGGCCTACAGGGCGTTAGGTGTTGAAGCTCAGGCTGACTGACCCACCCCTTTAAGAGCCGGCCGGCGCCTGGAGGTCTCGTGCTTTCCCGTCATTGAGTTCACCTGCGCTGCGCCCGTCCGCGTCGATATTGAGTAGCGCCTGACCTTTTGCACCTTAAGAGCACCGTGCAACGGCTGATTTAGCGCCTCAATCCCCTCTGGGGGCGATGCAACCCAATATCGCGCCAGGCAGCGATAAGTTTCGTCTGGCTATAAACTTTGTGCATCGCCAGTTCTAACGCCTCAAGCGGGGCTATACCCAATTTCTAGGCCAGTAAGTTTATTTTTAGCCCCATTAGAAACTGTAATTAATTTTTTCAAAAATTTAAATTATTGTTTAAAATAGTTATTTTATGTAATTTATGGTTATTTTAAAAATGTGATTTAAAAAAAAATTATTTGAAGTTTTAGTTATGTTTTGGGGCTGATCTCTAATTCATGGATTTGACAGGTCTTCCTGTCAAATCTATGAATAAAGATTCCCTGCTACCATTGGATCCCCATGGCCCACGTGATCCCAGAGGACGGTTTGAACTAACTGCGCCCCTGGGATATGCAAGCACTGCGTACCGGCAGTTGGAGCAGGCCCAGGATCGGAATCCCATGTGGGCCCACAGCACAACGACCGGTGCGCTAGGTAAGTGCAGGTCGGAAGCTTGCACCCGCGGGAAGCCCCCGACCCGAATTTCTGGGCCAATGTTTTCTGTACAACATGAAACTGAGCACTACAGGTCAGATAAACACAGGTTAGATACAAGCATAGCTCCCTTTGCAGTATACATGATGCTATCAAACACTGCCAGGCAGGTACAATACAACAGACACAAAGATAAATTCCCTCTGTACTGTCCATCACATCAAATACTTCCTCACTTTCCTGTGAAGTTTCTTCTTTCTGTCTTTTCAACCATTATATTTTCCTTCTTGCTATCCTTGCTGTTTGAGTGTCAGCTGTGGCTCAGTGGGTAGCACATTTGCCTTTGAGTCCAGATGCTTGTGGGTCCAAATCCCACTCCAAGGAACTTGAGCATATAAAGCTAGGCTGACACTCCCAGTGCAGTGCTAAGGAAGCACTGCACTGTCGGAGTGTAACTTGAGCATATAAAGCTAGGCTGACACTCCCAGTGCAGTGCTGAGGGAGCGCTGCACTGTCGGAGGTGCTGTCTTCTGGATGAGACATTAAACCAAGGCCCTGTCTGCTCTCTCAAGTGGACGTAAAAGATCCCATGGCACTATTTCAATGAAGAGTAGGGGAGTTGTTCCTGGGGCCAATATTTATCCCTCAATCAACATCACTAAAACAGATTATCTGATCATTATCACATTGCTGTTTGTTGGAGCTTACTATGTGCAAATTGGCTGCCATGTTTCCCACATTACAACAGTGACTCCACTTCATTGGCTGTAAAGCGCTTTCGGACATCCGGTGGTCATGAAAGGCGCTGTAGAGACGCAAGTCTTTCTTTCTTTCTCTTCCTCCCTCCATTTCTCCTTTTTCTTTTTCATCGATGTCAGGCCTCAGCTGGAGTATTGAGGACAATTCTGGACACCACATTTCAGGAAAGATGTAAAAGGCCTTCGAAAGGGTACAGAGGAGGTTTACCAGGGATGTCACCAGGGATGAGGGGCTTCAGTTATGTGGAGAGGTTGGAGAAGTTTGGACTGTTCTCCTTGGAACAGAGAAGGTTAAGAGGTGACCTAATAGAGGTTTTCAAGATGGTGAGAGGTTTGGCTCGATAAATAGAGAAAAATTTCCATCAGGTGAGTGAGTCGATAACCAGAGGTCACAGATTCAAAACCATTGGAAAAAGATCTGGAGGGGAGATGAGGAGAATTGTTTTCACTCAGAAAGTTGTGAGGACCTGGAACGCTGGATCTGGAAAGGCGGTGGAAGCTGATTCCATAAATCATTTTAAAGCAGAGTCGGACAGGCCCTCGAGATTGAGCAACTTACAGGGTTACGGACAGAATGCGGGGAGGGCGAGACTAAGCGTGACTGCTCTTTCAACGAGCCAGCACAGGCACGACGGGCCGAATGGCCTCCTTCTGTGCTGTAAGTTTATCTGCTTCGATGATGTTCTTTTATTTTTTTCTTCCCTTCTTTACATTTTTATTTTCCTCACCCACCCTCACAGTTCAGGAAAGCCAGTTACAAAGCAGGTCTGGGAGGAACAAGTCCGAATATGACTAAGATTGCAGAGTGGGGAGAAGTAGGCTGTATCAAAGGGAAAACGAAGTTAGCAGCAACTGCATTTGCCCATATAACATCTCAAGCTAGCCACTGAATCACAATACTAATAAGGCACAAAGGGTTAAAGAGTGCAAATATACAATAACAGCAACTTGTATTTATACAGCACCTTTAACATAGCAAAATCTCCCAAGGCGCTTCAAAGGAGCGATTATCAAACAAAATTTGACACCGAGCCACATAAAAAGGTAATGGCCCAGAAATTCGGGTCCCCACGGGTGAGTACGCACGGGGTACTCACGCGTAGGCCCAACGAAAGTGCCACTTTCGTGCATGCACTACGCATGCGCGGGAAACCGGAACTTCCGTTCCCCTGAAAGAAGCGGTTGAGAGGTGGAACATGTGCGCCGGAGAGGCAGTGCGTGCGCATCGAACTTACGTTTTTTTTTGCAGGTTTCTCCGGGAGGATAAGTCTCCAGGAGTAACACATATAAAAAGTAGGCGCAAGGCCTGCTTTTAACAAGGTAAGTGGTGAATTAATTAAAATTAAAACATTTTTTCCACAGATTTATTATTTTTAAATATTTAAAGAAAGTTAAGTTTATTTTTAGCCCCATTAGAAGATATAATTAATTTTTTCAAAAATTTAAATTATTGTTTGAAATAGTTATTTCATGTAATTTATAGTTATTTTAAAATGTGATTTTTTAAAAAATTATTTGAAGATTTAGTGATGTTTTGCAGCTTATAGTATTTATAGGTTTGACAGCCCTTCATGTCAAACTTATGAATGAAGCATTCCCTGCTACCATTGGCTCTCCATGGCCCACGTGATCCCAGGGGATGCATCGAAATAACTGCGCCCCTGGGATACGCAAGCACCGCGCGCCGGCAGTTGGAGTAGGCCCAGGATTGGAATCTCATGCGGGCCCACAGATCAATGGCCTGTGCGCTAGGTAAGTGCAGGTCGGGGGCTTGCACCCGCAGGAAGCCCCAGACTCGAATTTCAGGGCCATTAGGTTAGGTGCTCAGTAAAAGAGATAGGTTTTAAGGAGAGTCTTAAAGGACAAGAGAGAGCTAGTGAGATCGAGAGGTTTAGGGAAGGAATTCCAGAGCTTAGGGCCCAGGTAGCTGAAGGCACGGCCGCCAATGGCGGAGCGATGAAAATCGGGGGTGCTCAAGAGGCCAGAATTGGAGGAGCGCAGAGATCTCGGAGGGTTGGAGGAGGTTACAGAGATAGGGAGGGGACGAGGCCGCGGATGGATTTGATAAAAAGGATGAGAATCTGAATTAACTTGGGTCATAAGGTGACTAATATGCGACAGATAGTTGTCGTGTAAAAATTATAACTTTGTTGTAACGTCTCTCTTAGCGCTTCAAGACAATCCCATATTTTTTTGCTGAATGTCAACAGGATGGGGCTTGGAAGACCCCCGCGTACAAATGTCAGCGTAAGTGGTATTACGCATTATTGGAACATTTTCTTTCTTAGGATTGAAATTGAATAGTGCGTAGCCGCGGTAGCATTGGAAAAATACCCGTTTAGAAATACTCTTTGCTTCCTGTCTGCCAACCAGTTCTCTATCCAAGTCAGTACCTTACCCCCGATCCCATGTGCTTTAACTTTGCACGCCAATCTCTTATGTGGGACCTTATGAAAAGCCTTCTGAAAGTCCAAATACACCACATCCACTGGTTCTCCCTTATCTATTCTACCAGTTACATGCTCAAAAATTTTTTACATTTCCATCTGAACTGGTACTGAAAGTGGAGACGGTTCCACAGTGTAGCTGTTATCACGTTTGCGGAACCATTTGGTTGGAACTTGCTCCTTCTGCTTGTCCAGGGGCGAGATTGCGTTCATGGTCGCAGTCTCCTCTGGAGGCGTGGGTTCGAATCCCACTTCTGACAGTCTTTACTTTGAATTACCAAGCGGAACTCATTTATTTTCACACCACTGTCAAGCACTTTGGGACATCCCTTAAAGGTGGGATTCAGCGGTTCACCTGCTCCATTCACATAGAAACATAGAAGATAGGAGCAGGAGTAGGCCATTCGGCCCCTCGAGCCTGCTCCGCCATTTAATGAGATCATGGCTGATCATCCACATTCAGTACCCTGTCCCTGCTTTCTCCCGTTACCTCTTTAGCCTTAAGAAATATATCTAACTCCTTCTTGAATATATTTAATGAATTGGCCTCAACTGCCTTCTGTGGTACAGAATTCAACAGGTTCACCACTCTCTGGGTGAAGAAATTCCTCCTCATCTCAGCCCTAAGTGGCTTACCCCTTATCCTTAGACTGTGACCGCTGGTTCTGGATTCCCGCACCATCGGGATCATTCTTCCTGCATCTAGTGTGTCTAGTCCTGTTAGAATTTTGTAAGTTTCAATGAGATCCCCTCTCGTTCTTCTAAACTCTAGCGAATATAAGCCAAATCATCTCAATCTGTCTTCATACGTCATTCCTGCCATCTAATGTATCAGTCTGGTGAATCTTCGCTGCACTCCCTCCATGGCAAGAACATCCTTCCTCAGATAAGGTGACCAAAGCTGCACACAATACTCAAGGTATGGTCTCACCAAGGCCTTGTACAACTGCAGCAAGACATCCTTGCTCCTGTACTCGAAACCTCTCACTATAAAGGCCAACATTTGCCTTCTTAACCACCTGCTGCACCTGCATGCTTACCTTCAGCGATTGGTGTACACGGACACCCAGGTCTCATTGCAGTTCCCCTTTTCCCAATCTATTGACATTCTGATAATAAGCTGTCTTCCTGTTTTTGCCACCAAAGTTGATAACCTCACATTTATCCACATTATACTGCATCTGCCATGCTTCTGCTAAATCACCTAACCTGTCCATATCATACTGGAGTTTCTCTGCATCCTCCTCACAGCACACATGCCCACCCAGCTTTGTGTCGTCTGCAAACTTGGAGTTATTATATCAAGTTCAACCTTCTAGATCATTAATATATATTGTGAGTAGCTGGGGTCCTAGCACTTATCCCTGCCCTACCCCACGAGTAACTGCCTGCCACTTGGAAAAATACCCGTTTAGACATACTCTTTGCTTCCTGTCTGCCAACCAGTTCTCTATCCAAGTCAGTACCTTACCCCCGATCCCATGTGCTTTAACTTTGCACACCAATCTCTTATGTGGGACCTTATCGAAAGCCTTCTGGAAGTCCAAATACACCACATCCACTGGTTCTCCCTTATCTATTCTACCAGTTACATCCTCAAAAATTTTTAACATTTCCATCTGACCTGGTACTGAAAGTGGAGACGGTTCCACAGTGTAGCTGTTATCACGTTTGCGGAACCATTTGGTTGGAACTTGCTCCTTCTGCTTGTCCAGGGGCGAGATTGCTCTCCTGTGTGAGGAAATAACAACTAAGAACAAACGAATTAGGAGCTGGAGTAGCCCATATATTGTGTAAAATGAGATATGGGTAACAGTTAACAGTTAACATGCAAAGCACAAAACCTGCTGACAAGGGTGGTGCTGTTGCTGTTTGGTGAACCGACCGCTACCTAGCAGAAGCTGTACGCCAACTCTCCAACACCTCCTCCTACCTCCACCTGGACCATGATCCCACTACCGAATATCAAGTCACCATTTGCAAGACTGTCACTGACCTCGTATGAGAAGAGATTGAGTAAACTAGGACTGCAGTCTCTTGAATTCGGAAGAATGAGAGGGGATGTCATTAAGCATGCAAAATTATTACAGGGTTTGATCGGTTGGATGCTGGGAGAATGTTTCCCTTGGCTGGGAAGTCTAGAACCAGGGGCCACAAAACCTGAGGATAAAGGTTAGGCCATTCAGGACTGAGAGGAGAAGAAATTTCTTCACACAGAGGGTGGTGAATCTTTGGAATTCTCTACCCCAGAGGGCTGTGGAGGCTCAGTCATTGCGTATGTTCAAAACAGAAGTCGGTAGATTTCTGACTGGTAAGGGCATCAAGAGATATGGCAATAGGGCCGGTGAATGGAATTGAGGCAGGAGATCAGCCATGATCTCATAGAATCCCCTACAGTTGCTTAAAAATCTGTTCCATTACCTCTTTTTTCCAGTTCTGACGAAAGGTTATCGACCTGAAACGTTAACTCTGTTTATCTCTTCGCAGAAGCTGCCTGAACTGCTGAGTATCTCCAGCATTTTCTGTTTCAATTCAGATTTCCAGCTTCTGCAGTATTTTCTCAGTTCGCAATTCTTTCATTGTGCAAAACAAGGTTATCGCTCAATTAATGACGCTTTGAAAGCAACATAAAAGTTTAACAAAATAAATACCGCTCAACCTGGGAGTTCGAACCCACGACCCTGAGATTAAGAGTCTCATGCTTTACCGACTGAGCTAGCCGGGCCTGTTAAAACTGCATTTCATTGTCGCTGATTGCAGTCAGGTACCTGGTGGCTCCGGCCCGGTCACAACAGCATGTCTGAGCCGCATTTCTGCAAACTACGAAACAAGTTCTCCAGAAGCCCAAGGCGTATAAGGAACTCAAGCAGCAATAATCCCTTTCATTAACCACAGGGGTTCAGGCAATTTTCTGATCGCAAAACGCTTTAGTCCTTGTCAATATATCTTGTCTATTTCCCGGAGATTCCCGATTCTGTCTTTCTCTCTGGCTCTGTTTATTGTGTCTGTGGCCACCTGCGGGTTGATTTTGAAGGAATACCTGTGTTTGTGTCTGCTTGTTACGTTAAACAAATGAGGGCATGAGGCGCCTCTGTGCATGACACTGAGGAATCAGGAGAAGGCAGGAGGAATGAAACAGTGTTTGTGGAACGTGTGTATATAAAAACAGCGCGGTTTAGATTGTAGGACCTCGTGGCGCAACGGTAGCGCGTCTGACTCCAGATCAGAAGGCTGCGTGTTCAAATCAGGTCGGGGTCACTGTTTTTCCGGGTAATTCCAGAATTATTGTTTTCTTTGCCGTTTCACAATAACCAGACACTTGCTCCAAAGACTGTCTCACTCTTTCCCCAGTGTCAGGGAGAGAAGCGCCACAATTCCTCATTTATTTAATGTGACAAAACACAAGCACAGGTATTCGCTCAAAATCAACCTGCAGGTGGTCACACAGAATAAACAGAGCCAGAGAGACAGGCAGAATCGGGAAACACCGGCAAATAGACGAGAGATATTGACAAGGTGAGAAAGCGCTTTGCGATCAGAAAATTGCCTGAATCCCTGTGGTTAATGAAAGGGCTTTTGAAGCTTGATTTCCTTACACACCTTGGAATTCAGGTGAACCTGGTTCATGGTTTGCAGAACAAGTTAAACGCCTGGGTTAAACCAGAGGGAAGGAAATTCGACAGTTTAATGAGTTTGAAAGGAACATTTTTGACTTGTGCAGTTCGGTCAGAGAAATGCCAGTGAAAGGAAATCATTGCAGAAAGAGCGATTCTGTAGTGTCCCTTCTGTCTGAACAGTGCTTTCTCGATGCTGAATTCAGCAGAGGTTTCCGTAGTGTAGCGGTTATCACGTTCGCCTCACACGCGAAAGGAGCCCGGGCGGAAACATTATTTTTCTGTGAAATAAATTTAACAGGTTTCTTGTGTCAGAAGCAACGAACAATTTAAAGCAGACTCCGAAAATACACAGTGCGTAAATTCTGATAGGGTATAAATCTTCGTCAATGAATAAACTTTCACAAATTATTAAAGTTAAATTACTCAACTTTCGACTGTCCCTTACTGTGAGCATTTATTTCATTCTGCAAAACAACGCTTTCGGTTAATGAATGTTGATTAAAACAATTAAACCACTAAACTACCAGAACACACATTAAAGAGTTGATCACAATTGCTGATATTTCTTATCTTTTTTCTGGTGTTTTTTCAGCTCTTGGTCCTTTTCAGCTCCTGACTGCGGATATTCCTCTGATTAAACGTGAACAAACTGAAATATCTCGCAGCCCCGGCCTCGGTTAATACCAACAGATCTAAGCCGCATTTCAGGCCCGAAAACAAACCCATTAATTATTCGCTTCTCCCCAGCTCCAGAGCTCAGATTGATACTGCCCATCCCTGGAGCTGCAAGATAATAGGGACCCGGGACAAACCTCCCCATACACCGAGCACAAGCTCAGGAAAACCCCGGGGGAGATGATATCCCGGTCACTGAGCCTTCAACAGCATTGAACAAGCACCCGGACGGAAACGTTCTTCATGTGGAAGTGATGAGATGCAGAAATTAATGAAGCGAGTCAGGATGGCCGAGCGGTCTAAGGCGCTGCGTTCAGGTCGCAGTCTCCTCTGGAGGCGTGGGTTCGAATCCCACTTCTGACAGTCTTTACTTTGAATTACCAAGCGGAACTCATTTATTTTCACACCACTGTCAAGCACTTTGGGACATCCCTTAAAAGTGGGATTCAGCAGTTCACCTGCTCCATTCACATAGAAACATAGAAGATAGGAGCAGGAGTAGGCCATTCGGCCCCTCGAGCCTGCTCCGCCATTTAATGAGATCATGGCTGATCATCCACATTCAGTACCCTGTCCCTGCTTTCTCCCCATATCCCGTTATCTCTTTAGCCTTAAGAAATATATCTAACTCCTTCTTGAATATATTTAATGAATTGGCCTCAACTGCCTTCTGTGGTACAGAATTCAACAGGTTCACCACTCTCTGGGTGAAGAAATTCCTCCTCATCTCAGCCCTAAGTGGCTTACCCCTTATCCTTAGACTGTGACCGCTGGTTCTGGATTCCCGCACCATCGGGATCATTCTTCCTGCATCTAGTGTGTCTAGTCCTGTTAGAATTTTGTAAGTTTCAATAAGATCCCCTCTAGTTCTTCTAAACTCTAGCGAATATAAGCCAAATCATCTCAATCTGTCTTCATACGTCATTCCTGCCATCCCATGTATCAGTCTGGTGAATCTTCGCTGCACTCCCTCCATGGCAAGAACATCCTTCCTCAGATAAGGTGACCAAAGCTGCACACAATACTCAAGGTATGGTCTCACCAAGGCCTTGTACAACTGCAGCAAGACATCCTTGCTCCTGCACTCGAAACCTCTCACTATAAAGGCCAACATTTGCCTTCTTAACCACCTGCTGCACCTGCATGCTTACCTTCGGCGATTGGTGTACACGGACACCCAGGTCTCATTGCAGTTCCCCTTTTCCCAATCTATTGACATTCTGATAATAAGCTGTCTTCCTGTTTTTGCCACCAAAGTTGATAACCTCACATTTATCCACATTATACTGCATCTGCCATGCTTCTGCTAAATCACCTAACCTGTCCATATCATACTGGAGTTTCTCTGCATCCTCCTCACAGCACACATGCCCACCCAGCTTTGTGTCGTCTGCAAACCTGGAGTTATTATATCAAGTTCAACCTTCTAGATCATTAATATATATTGTGAGTAGCTGGGGTCCTAGCACTTATCCCTGCCCTACCCCACGAGTAACTGCCTGCCACTTGGAAAAATACCCGTTTAGACATACTCTTTGCTTCCTGTCTGCCAACCAGTTCTCTATCCAAGTCAGTACCTTACCCCCGATCCCATGTGCTTTAACTTTGCACACCAATCTCTTATGTGGGACCTTATCGAAAGCCTTCTGAAAGTCCAAATACACCACATCCACTGGTTCTCCCTTATCTATTCTACCAGTTACATCCTCAAAAAATTTTAACATTTCCATCTGACCTGGTACTGAAAGTGGAGACGGTTCCACAGTGTAGCTGTTATCACGTTTGCGGAACCATTTGGTTGGAACTTGCTCCTTCTGCTTGTCCAGGGGCGAGATTGCTCTCTTGTGTGAGGAAATAACAACTAAGAACAAACGAATTAGGAGCCGGAGTAGCCCATATATTGTGTAAAATGAGATATGGGTAACAGTTAACAGTTAACATGCAAAGCACAAAACCTGCTGACAAGGGTGGTGCTGTTGCTGTTTGGTGAACCGACCGCTACCTAGCAAAAGCTGTACGCCAACTCTCCAACACCTCCTCCTACCTCCACCTGGACCATGACCCCACTACCGAATATCAAGTCACCATTTGCAAGACTGTCACTGACCTCGTATGAGAAGAGATTGAGTAAACTAGGACTGCAGTCTCTTGAATTCGGAAGAATGAGAGGGGATCTCATTAAGCATGCAAAATTATTACAGGGTTTGATCGGTTGGATGCTGGGAGAATGTTTCCCTTGGCTGGGAAGTCTAGAACCAGGGGCCACAGCCTCAGGATAAAGGTTAGGCCATTCAGGACTGAGAGGAGAAGAAATTTCTTCACACAGAGGGTGGTGAATCTTTGGAATTCTCTACCCCAGAGGGCTGTGGAGGCTCAGTCATTGCGTATGTTCAAAACAGAAGTCGGTAGATTTCTGACTGGTAAGGGCATCAAGAGATATGGCAATAGGACCGGTGAATGGAATTGAGGCAGGAGATCAGCCATGATCTCATAGAATCCCCTACAGTTGCTTAAAAATCTGTTCCATTACCTCTTTTTTCCAGTTCTGACGAAAGGTTATCGACCTGAAACGTTAACTCTGTTTATCTCTTCGCAGAAGCTGCCTGACCTGCTGAGTATCTCCAGCATTTTCTGTTTCAATTCAGATTTCCAGCTTCTGCAGTATTTTCTCAGTTCGCAATTCTTTCATTGTGCAAAACAAGGTTATCGCTCAATTAATGACGCTTTGAAAGCAACATAAAAGTTTAACAAAATAAATACCGCTCAATCTGGGAGCTCGAACCCGCGACCCTGAGATTAAGAGTCTCATGCTTTACCGACTGAGCGAGCCGGGCCTGTTAAAACTGCATTTCATTGTCGCTGATTGCAGTCAGGTACCTGGTGGCTCCGGCCCGGTCACAACAGCATGTCTGAGCCGCATTTCTGCAAACTACGAAACAAGTTCTCCAGAAGCCCAAGGCGTATAAGGAACTCAAGCAGCAATAATCCCTTTCATTAACCACAGGGGTTCAAGCAATTTTCTGATCGCAAAACGCTTTAGTCCTTGTCAATATATCTTGTCTATTTCCCGGAGATTCCCGATTCTGTCTTTCTCTCTAGCTCTGTTTATTGTGTCTGTGGCCACCTGCGGGTTGCTTTTGAAGGAATACCTGTGTTTGTGTCTGCTTGTTACGTTAAACAAATGAGGGCATGAGGCGCCTCTGTGCATGACACTGAGGAATCAGGAGAAGGCAGGAGGAATGAAACAGTGTTTGTGGAACGTGTGTATATAAAAACAGCGCGGTTTAGTTTGTAGGGCCTCGTGGCGCAACGGTAGCGCGTCTGACTCCAGATCAGAAGGCTGCGTGTTCAAATCACGTCGGGGTCACTGTTTTTCCGGGTAATTCCAGAATTATTGTTTTCTTTGCCGTTTCACAATAACCAGACACTTGCTCCAAAGACTGTCTCACTCTTTCCCCAGTGTCAGGGAGAGAAGCGCCACAATTCCTCATTTATTTAATGTGACAAAACACAAGCACAGGTATTCGCTCAAAATCAACCTGCAGGTGGTCACACAGAATAAACAGAGCCAGAGAGACAGGCAGAATCGGGAAACACCGGCAAATAGACGAGAGATATTGACAAGGTGAGAAAGCGCTTTGCGATCAGAAAATTGCCTGAATCCCTGTGGTTAATGAAAGGGCTTTTGAAGCTTGATTTCCTTACACACCTTGGAATTCAGGTGAACCTGGTTCATGGTTTGCAGAACAAGTTAAACGCCTGGGTTAAACCAGAGGGAAGGAAATTCGACAGTTTAATGAGTTTGAAAGGAACATTTTTGACTTGTGCAGTTCGGTCAGAGAAATGCCAGTGAAAGGAAATCATTGCAGAAAGAGCGATTCTGTAGTGTCCCTTCTGTCTGAACAGTGCTTTCTCGATGCTCAATTCAGCAGAGGTTTCCGTAGTGTAGCGGTTATCACGTTCGCCTCACACGCGAAAAGTCCCCGGTTCGAGCCCGGGCGGAAATATTATTTTTCTGTGAAATAAATTTAACAGGTTTCTTGTGTCAGGAGCAACGAACAATTTAAAGCAGACTCCTAAAATACACAGTGCGTAAATTCTGATAGGGTATAAATCTTCGTCAATGAATAAACTTTCACAAATTATTAAAGTTAAATTACTCAACTTTCGACTGTCCCTTACTGTGAGCATTTATTTCATTCTGCAAAACAACGCTTTCGGTTAATGAATGTTGATTAAAACAATTAAACCACTAAACTACCAGAACACACATTAAAGAGTTGATCACAATTGCTGATATTTCTTATCTTTTTTCTGGTGTTTTTTCAGCTCTTGGTCCTTTTCAGCTCCTGACTGCGGATATTCCTCTGATTAAACGTGAACAAACTGAAATATCTCGCAGCCCCGGCCTCGGTTAATACCAACAGATCTAAGCCGCATTTCAGGCCCGAAAACAAACCCATTAATTATTCGCTTCTCCCCAGCTCCAGAGTTCAGATTGATACTGCCCATCCCTGGAGCTGCAAGATAATAGGGATCCGGGACAAACCTCCCCATACACCGAGCACAAGCTCAGGAAAACCCCGGGGGAGATGATATCCCGGTCACTGAGCCTTCAACAGCATTGAACAAGCACCCGGACGGAAACGTTCTTCATGTGGAAGTGATGAGATGCAGATATTCATGAAGCGCGTCAGGATGGCCGAGCGGTCTAAGGCGTCTGTGTTCAGGTCGCAGTCTCCTCTGGAGGCGTGGGTTCGAATCCCACTTCTGACAGTCTTTACTTTTAATTATCAAGCGGAACTCATTTATTTTCACACCACTGTCAAGCACTTTGGGACATCCCTTAAAAGTGGGATTCAGCAGTTCACCTGCTCCATTCACATAGAAACATAGAAGATAGGAGCAGGAGTAGGCCATTCGGCCCCTCGAGCCTGCTCCGCCATTTAATGAGATCATGGCTGATCATCCACATTCAGTACCCTGTCCCTGCTTTCTCCCCATATCCCGTTATCTCTTTAGCCTTAAGAAATATATCTAACTCCTTCTTGAATATATTTAATGAATTGGCCTCAACTGCCTTCTGTGGTACAGAATTCAACAGGTTCACCACTCTCTGGGTGAAGAAATTCCTCCTCATCTCAGCCCTAAGTGGCTTACCCCTTATCCTTAGACTGTGACCGCTGGTTCTGGATTCCCGCACCATCGGGATCATTCTTCCTGCATCTAGTGTGTCTAGTCCTGTTAGAATTGTGTAAGTTTCAATGAGATCCCCTCTCGTTCTTCTAAACTCTAGCGAATATAAGCCAAATCATCTCAATCTGTCTTCATACGTCATTCCTGCCATCCCATGTATCAGTCTGGTGAATCTTCGCTGCACTCCCTCCATGGCAAGAACATCCTTCCTCAGATAAGGTGACCAAAGCTGCACACAATACTCAAGGTATGGTCTCACCAAGGCCTTGTACAACTGCAGCAAGACATCCTTGCTCCTGCACTCGAAACCTCTCACTATAAAGGCCAACATTTGCCTTCTTAACCACCTGCTGCACCTGCATGCTTACCTTCGGCGATTGGTGTACACGGACACCCAGGTCTCATTGCAGTTCCCCTTTTCCCAATCTATTGACATTCTGATAATAAGCTGTCTTCCTGTTTTTGCCACCAAAGTTGATAACCTCACATTTATCCACATTATACTGCATCTGCCATGCTTCTGCTAAATCACCTAACCTGTCCATATCATACTGGAGTTTCTCTGCATCCTCCTCACAGCACACATGCCCACCCAGCTTTGTGTCGTCTGCAAACTTGGAGTTATTATATCAAGTTCAACCTTCTAGATCATTAATATATATTGTGAGTAGCTGGGGTCCTAGCACTTATCCCTGCCCTACCCCACGAGTAACTGCCTGCCACTTGGAAAAATACCCGTTTAGACATACTCTTTGCTTCCTGTCTGCCAACCAGTTCTCTATCCAAGTCAGTACCTTTCCCCCGATCCCATGTGCTTTAACTTTGCACACCAATCTCTTATGTGGGACCTTATCGAAAGCCTTCTGAAAGTCCAAATACACCACATCCACTGGTTCTCCCTTATCTATTCTACCAGTTACATCCTCAAAAAATTTTAACATTTCCATCTGACCTGGTACTGAAAGTGGAGACGGTTCCACAGTGTAGCTGTTATCACGTTTGCGGAACCATTTGGTTGGAACTTGCTCCTTCTGCTTGTCCAGGGGCGAGATTGCTCTCCTGTGTGAGGAAATAACAACTAAGAACAAACGAATTAGGAGCTGGAGTAGCCCATATATTGTGTAAAATGTGATATGGGTAACAGTTAACAGTTAACATGCAAAGCACAAAACCTGCTGACAAGGGTGGTGCTGTTGCTGTTTGGTGAACCGACCGCTACCTAGCAGAAGCTGTACGCCAACTCTCCAACACCTCCTCCTACCTCCACCTGGACCATGACCCCACTACCGAATATCAAGTCACCATTTGCAAGACTGTCACTGACCTCGTATGAGAAGAGATTGAGTAAACTAGGACTGCAGTCTCTTGAATTCGGAAGAATGAGAGGGGATCTCATTAAGCATGCAAAATTATTACAGGGTTTGATCGGTTGGATGCTGGGAGAATGTTTCCCTTGGCTGGGAAGTCTAGAACCAGGGGCCACAGCCTCAGGATAAAGGTTAGGCCATTCAGGACTGAGAGGAGAAGAACTTTCTTCACACAGAGGGTGGTGAATCTTTGGAATTCTCTACTCCAGAGGGCTGTGGAGGCTCAGTCATTGCGTATGTTCAAAACAGAAGTCGGTAGATTTCTGACTGGTAAGGGCATCAAGAGATATGGCAATAGGGCCGGTGAATGGAATTGAGGCAGGAGATCAGCCATGATCTCATAGAATCCCCTACAGTTGCTTAAAAATCTTTTCCATTACCTCTTATTTCCAGTTCTGACGAAAGGTTATCGACCTGAAACGTTAACTCTGTTTCTCTCTTCGCAGAAGCTGCCTGACCTGCTGAGTATCTCCAGCATTTTCTGTTTCAATTCAGATTTCCAGCTTCTGCAGTATTTTCTCAGTTCGCATTTCTTTCATTGTGCAAAACAAGGTTATCGCTCAATTAATGACGCTTTGAAAGCAACATAAAAGTTTAACAAAATAAATACCGCCCAACGTGGGAGCTCGAACCCACGACCCTGAGATTAAGAGTCTCATGTTCTACCGACTGAGCTAGCCGCGCCTGTTAAAACGGTATTTCATTGTCGCTGATTGCAGTCAGGAACCTGGTGGCTCCGGCCCGGTCACAACAGCATGTCTGAGCCGCATTTCTGCAAACTACGAAACAAGTTCTCCAGAAGCCCAAGGCGGATAAGGAACTCAAGCAGCAATAATCCCTTTCATTAACCACAGGGGTTCAGGCAATTTTCTGATCGCAAAACGCTTTAGTCCTTGTCAATATATCTTGTCTATTTCCCGGAGATTCCCGATTCTGTCTTTCTCTCTGGCTCTGTTTATTGTGTCTGTGGCCACCTGCGGGTTGATTTTGAAGGAATACCTGTGTTTGTGTCTGCTTGTTACGTTAAACAAATGAGGGCATGAGGCGCCTCTGTGCATGACACTGAGGAATCAGGAGAAGGCAGGAGGAATGAAACAGTGTTTGTGGAACGTGTGTATATAAAAACAGCGCGGTTTAGATTCTAGGACCTCGTGGCGCAACGGTAGCGCGTCCGACTCCAGAGCAGGAGGCTGCGTGTTCAAATCACGTCGGGGTCACTGTTTTTCCGGGTAATTCCAGAATTATTGTTTTCTTTGCCGTTTCACAATAACCAGACACTTGCTCCAAAGACTGTCTCACTCTTTCCCCAGTGTCAGGGAGAGAAGCGCCACAATTCCTCATTTACTTAATGTGACAAGACACAAGTACAGGTATTCGCTCAAAATCAACCTGCAGGTGGTCACACAGAATAAACAGAGCCAGAGAGACAGGCAGAATCGGGAAACACCGGCAAATAGACGAGAGATATTGACAAGGTGAGAAAGCGCTTTGCGATCAGAAAATTGCCTGAATCCCTGTGGTTAATGAAAGGGCTTTTGAAGCTTGATTTCCTTACACACCTTGGAATTCAGGTGAACCTGGTTCATGGTTTGCAGAACAAGTTAAACGCCTGGGTTAAACCAGAGGGAAGGAAATTCGACAGTTTAATGAGTTTGAAAGGAACATTTTTGACTTGTGCAGTTCGGTCAGAGAAATGCCAGTGAAAGGAAATCATTGCAGAAAGAGCGATTCTGTAGTGTCCCTTCTGTCTGAACAGTGCTTTCTCGATGCTCAATTCAGCAGAGGTTTCCGTAGTGTAGCGGTTATCACGTTCGCCTCACACGCGAAAGGTCCCCGGTTCGAGCCCGGGCGGAAACATTTTTTTTCTGTGAAATAAATTTAACAGGTTTCTTGTGTCAGGAGCAACGAACAATTTAAAGCAGACTCCTAAAATACACAGTGCGTAAATTCTGATAGGGTATAAATCTTCGTCAATGAATAAACTTTCACAAATTATTAAAGTTAAATTACTCAACTTTCGACTGTCCCTTACTGTGAGCATTTATTTCTTTCTGCAAAACAACGCTTTCGGTTAATGAATGTTGATTAAAACAATTAAACCACTAAACTACCAGAACACACATTAAAGAGTTGATCACAATTGCTGATATTTCTTATCCTTTTTCTGGTGTTTTTTCAGCTCTTGGTCCTTTTCAGCTCCTGACTGCGGATATTCCTCTGATTAAACGTGAACAAACTGAAATATCTCGCAGCCCCGGCCTCGGTTAATACCATCAGATCTAAGCCGCATTTCAGGCCCGAAAACAAACCCATTAACTTTTCGCTTCTCCCCAGCTCCAGAGCTCAGATTGATACTGCCCATCCCTGGAGCTGCAAGATAATAGGGACCCGGGACAAACCTCCCCATACACCGAGCACAAGCTCAGGAAAACCCCGGGGGAGATGATATCCCGGTCACTGAGCCTTCAACAGCATTGAACAAGCACCCGGACGGAAACGTTCTTCATGTGGAAGTGATGAGATGCAGAAATTAATGAAGCGAGTCAGGATGGCCGAGCGGTCTAAGGCGCTGCGTTCAGGTCGCAGTCTCCTCTGGAGGCGTGGGTTCGAATCCCACTTCTGACCATCTTTACTTTTAATTACCAAGCGGAACTCATTTATTTTCACACCACTGTCAAGCACTTTGGGACATCCCTTAAAAGTGGGATTTAGCAGTTCACCTGCTCCATTCACATAGAAACAGAGAAGATAGGAGCAGGAGTAGGCCATTCGGCACCTCGAGCCTGCTCCGCCATTTAATGAGATCATGGCTGATCATCCACATTCAGTACCCTGTCCCTGCTTTCTCCCCATATCCCGTTATCTCTTTAGCCTTAAGAAATATATCTAACTCCTTCTTGAATATATTTAATGAATTGGCCTCAACTGCCTTCTGTGGTACAGAATTCAACAGGTTCACCACTCTCTGGGTGAAGAAATTCCTCCTCATCTCAGCCCTAAGTGGCTTACCCCTTATCCTTAGACTGTGACCGCTGGTTCTGGATTCCCGCACCATCGGGATCATTCTTCCTGCATCTAGTGTGTCTAGTCCTGTTAGAATTTTGTAAGTTTCAATGAGATCCCCTCTAGTTCTTCTAAACTCTAGCGAATATAAGCCAAATCATCTCAATCTGTCTTCATACGTCATTCCTGCCATCCCATGTATCAGTCTGGTGAATCTTCGCTGCACTCCCTCCATGGCAAGAACATCCTTCCTCAGATAAGGTGACCAAAGCTGCACACAATACTCAAGGTATGGTCTCACCAAGGCCTTGTACAACTGCAGCAAGACATCCTTGCTCCTGCACTCGAAACCTCTCATTATAAAGGCCAACATTTGCCTTCTTAACCACCTGCTGCACCTGCATGCTTACCTTCGGCGATTGGTGTACACGGACACCCAGTTCTCATTGCAGTTCCCCTTTTCCCAATCTATTGACATTCTGATAATAAGCTGTCTTCCTGTTTTTGCCACCAAAGTTGATAACCTCACATTTATCCACATTATACTGCATCTGCCATGCTTCTGCTAAATCACCTAACCTGTCCATATCATACTGGAGTTTCTCTGCATCCTCCTCACAGCACACATGCCCACCCAGCTTTGTGTCGTCTGCAAACCTGGAGTTATTATATCAAGTTCAACCTTCTAGATCATTAATATATATTGTGAGTAGCTGGGGTCCTAGCACTTATCCCTGCCCTACCCCACGAGTAACTGCCTGCCACTTGGAAAAATACCCGTTTAGACATACTCTTTGCTTCCTGTCTGCCAACCAGTTCTCTATCCAAGTCAGTACCTTACCCCCGATCCCATGTGCTTTAACTTTGCACACCAATCTCTTATGTGGGACCTTATCGAAAGCCTTCTGAAAGTCCAAATACACCACATCCACTGGTTCTCCCTTATCTATTCTACCAGTTACATCCTCAAAAAATTTTAACATTTCCATCTGACCTGGTACTGAAAGTGGAGACGGTTCCACAGTGTAGCTGTTATCACGTTTGCGGAACCATTTGGTTGGAACTTGCTCCTTCTGCTTGTCCAGGGGCGAGATTGCTCTCTTGTGTGAGGAAATAACAACTAAGAACAAACGAATTAGGAGCTGGAGTAGCCCATATATTGTGTAAAATGAGATATGGGTAACAGTTAACAGTTAACATGCAAAGCACAAAACCTGCTGACAAGGGTGGTGCTGTTGCTGTTTGGTGAACCGACCGCTACCTAGCAGAAGCTGTACGCCAACTCTCCAACACCTCCTCCTACCTCCACCTGGACCATGACCCCACTACCGAATATCAAGTCACCATTTGCAAGACTGTCACTGACCTCGTATGAGAAGAGATTGAGTAAACTAGGACTGCAGTCTCTTGAATTCGGAAGAATGAGAGGGGATCTCATTTAGCATGCAAAATTATTACAGGGTTTGATCGGTTGGATGCTGGGAAGTCTAGAACCAGGGGCCACAGCCTCAGGATAAAGGTTAGGCCATTCAGGACTGAGAGGAGAAGAACTTTCTTCACACAGAGGGTGGTGAATCTTTGGAATTCTCTACTCCAGAGGGCTGTGGAGGCTCAGTCATTGCGTATGTTCAAAACAGAAGTCGGTAGATTTCTGACTGGTAAGGGCATCAAGAGATATGGCAATAGGGCCGGTGAATGGAATTGAGGCAGGAGATCAGCCATGATCTCATAGAATCCCCTACAGTTGCTTAAAAATCTTTTCCATTACCTCTTTTTTCCAGTTCTGACGAAAGGTTATCGACCTGAAACGTTAACTCTGTTTCTCTCTTCGCAGAAGCTGCCTGACCTGCTGAGTATCTCCAGCATTTTCTGTTTCAATTCAGATTTCCAGCTTCTGCAGTATTTTCTCAGTTCGCATTTCTTTCATTGTGCAAAACAAGGTTATCGCTCAATTAATGACGCTTTGAAAGCAACATAAAAGTTTAACAAAATAAATACCGCCCAACGTGGGAGCTCGAACCCACGACTCTGAGATTAAGAGTCTCATGTTCTACCGACTGAGCTAGCCGCGCCTGTTAAAACGGCATTTCATTGTCGCTGATTGCAGTCAGGAACCTGGTGGCTCCGGCCCGGTCACAACAGCATGTCTGAGCCGCATTTCTGCAAACTACGAAACAAGTTCTCCAGAAGCCCAAGGCGGATAAGGAACTCAAGCAGCAATAATCCCTTTCATTAACCACAGGGGTTCAGGCAATTTTCTGATCGCAAAACGCTTTAGTCCTTGTCAATATATCTTGTCTATTTCCCGGAGATTCCCGATTCTGTCTTTCTCTCTGGCTCTGTTTATTGTGTCTGTGGCCACCTGCGGGTTGATTTTGAAGGAATACCTGTGTTTGTGTCTGCTTGTTACGTTAAACAAATGAGGGCATGAGGCGCCTCTGTGCATGACACTGAGGAATCAGGAGAAGGCAGGAGGAATGAAACAGTGTTTGTGGAACGTGTGTATATAAAAACAGCGCGGTTTAGATTGTAGGGCCTCGTGGCGCAACGGTAGCGCGTCTGACTCCAGATCAGAAGGCTGCGTGTTCAAATCACGTCGGGGTCACTGTTTTTCCGGGTAATTCCAGAATTATTGTTTTCTTTGCCGTTTCACAATAACCAGACACTTGCTCCAAAGACTGTCTCACTCTTTCCCCAGTGTCAGGGAGAGAAGCGCCACAATTCCTCATTTACTTAATGTGACAACACACAAGTACAGGTATTCGCTCAAAATCAACCTGCAGGTGGTCACACAGAATAAACAGAGCCAGAGAGACAGGCAGAATCGGGAAACACCGGCAAATAGACGAGAGATATTGACAAGGTGAGAAAGCGCTTTGCGATCAGAAAATTGCCTGAATCCCTGTGGTTAATGAAAGGGCTTTTGAAGCTTGATTTCCTTACACACCTTGGAATTCAGGTGAACCTGGTTCATGGTTTGCAGAACAAGTTAAACGCCTGGGTTAAACCAGAGGGAAGGAAATTCGACAGTTTAATGAGTTTGAAAGGAACATTTTTGACTTGTGCAGTTCGGTCAGAGAAATGCCAGTGAAAGGAAATCATTGCAGAAAGAGCGATTCTGTAGTGTCCCTTCTGTCTGAACAGTGCTTTCTCGATGCTCAATTCAGCAGAGGTTTCCGTAGTGTAGCGGTTATCACGTTCGCCTCACACGCGAAAGGTCCCCGGTTCGAGCCCGGGCGGAAACATTATTTTTCTGTGAAGTAAATTTAACAGGTTTCTTGTGTCAGGAGCAACGAACAATTTAAAGCAGACTCCTAAAATACACAGTGCGTAAATTCTGATAGGGTATAAATCTTCGTCAATGAATAAACTTTCACAAATTATTAAAGTTAAATTACTCAACTTTCGACTGTCCCTTACTGTGAGCATTTATTTCTTTCTGCAAAACAACGCTTTCGGTTAATGAATGTTGATTAAAACAATTAAACCACTAAACTACCAGAACACACATTAAAGAGTTGATCACAATTGCTGATATTTCTTATCCTTTTTCTGGTGTTTTTTCAGCTCTTGGTCCTTTTCAGCTCCTGACTGCGGATATTCCTCTGATTAAACGTGAACAAACTGAAATATCTCGCAGCCCCGGCCTCGGTTAATACCATCAGATCTAAGCCTCATTTCAGGCCCGAAAACAAACCCATTAACTTTTCGCTTCTCCCCAGCTCCAGAGCTCAGATTGATACTGCCCATCCCTGGAGCTGCAAGATAATAGGGACCCGGGACAAACCTCCCCATACACCGAGCACAAGCTCAGGAAAACCCCGGGGGAGATGATATCCCGGTCACTGAGCCTTCAACAGCATTGAACAAGCACCCGGACGGAAACGTTCTTCATGTGGAAGTGATGAGATGCAGAAATTAATGAAGCGAGTCAGGATGGCCGAGCGGTCTAAGGCGCTGCGTTCAGGTCGCAGTCTCCTCTGGAGGCGAGGGTTCGAATCCCACTTCTGACAGTCTTTACTTTTAATTACCAAGCGGAACTCATTTATTTTCACACCACTGTCAAGCATTTTGGGACATCCCTTAAAAGTGGGATTCAGCAGTTCACCTGCTTCATTCACATAGAAACATAGAAGATAGGAGCAGGAGTAGGCCATTCGGCCCCTCGAGCCTGCTCCGCCATTTAATGAGATCATGGCTGATCATCCACATTCAGTACCCTGTCCCTGCTTTCTCCCCATATCCCGTTATCTCTTTAGCCTTAAGAAATATATCTAACTCCTTCTTGAATATATTTAATGAATTGGCCTCAACTGCCTTCTGTGGTACAGAATTCAACAGGTTCACCACTCTCTGGGTGAAGAAATTCCTCCTCATCTCAGCCCTAAGTGGCTTACCCCTTATCCTTAGACTGTGACCGCTGGTTCTGGATTCCCGCACCATCGGGATCATTCTTCCTGCATCTAGTGTGTCTAGTCCTGTTAGAATTTTGTAAGTTTCAATGAGATCCCTTCTCGTTCTTCTAAACTCTAGCGAATATAAGCCAAATCATCTCAATCTGTTTTCATACGTCATTCCTGCCATCCCATGTATCAGTCTGGTGAATCTTCGCTGCACTCCCTCCATGGCAAGAACATCCTTCCTCAGATAAGGTGACCAAAGCGGCACACAATACTCAAGGTATGGTCTCACCAAGGCCTTGTACAACTGCAGCAAGACATCCTTGCTCCTGTACTCGAAGCCTCTCACTATAAAGGCCAACATTTGCCTTCTTAACCACCTGCTGCACCTGCATGCTTACCTTCAGCGATTGGTGTACACGGACACCCAGGTCTCATTGCAGTTCCCCTTTTCCCAATCTATTGACATTCTGATAATAAGCTGTCTTCCTGTTTTTGCCACCAAAGTTGATAACCTCACATTTATCCACATTATACTGCATCTGCCATGCTTCTGCTAAATCACCTAACCTGTCCATATCATACTGGAGTTTCTCTGCATCCTCCTCACAGCACACATGCCCACCCAGCTTTGTGTCGTCTGCAAACTTGGAGTTATTATATCTAGTTCAACCTTCTAGATCATTAATATATATTGTGAGTAGCTGGGGTCCTAGCACTTATCCCTGCCCTACCCCACGAGTAACTGCCTGCCACTTGGAAAAATACCCGTTTAGACATACTCTTTGCTTCCTGTCTGCCAACCAGTTCTCTATCCAAGTCAGTACCTTACCCCCGATCCCATGTGCTTTAACTTTGCACACCAATCTCTTATGTGGGACCTTATCGAAAGCCTTCTGAAAGTCCAAATACACCACATCCACTGGTTCTCCCTTATCTAGTCTACCAGTTACATCTTCAAAAAATTTTAACATTTCCATCTGACCTGGTACTGAAAGTGGAGACGGTTCCACAGTGTAGCAGTTATCACGTTTGCGGAATCATTTTGCTGGAATTTGCTCCTTCTGCTTGTCCAGGGGCGAGATTGCTCTCCTGTGTGAGGAAATAACAATTAAGAACAAAAGAATTAGGAGCTGGAGTAGCCCATATATTGTGTAAAATGAGATATGGGTAACAGTTAACAGTTAACATGCAAAGCACAAAACCTGCTGACAAGGGTGGTGCTGTTGCTGTTTGGCGAACCGACCTCTGCCTAGCGGAAGCTGTACGCCAACTCTCCAACACCTCCTCCTACCTCCGCCTGGATCATGACCCCACTACCGAATATCAAGTCACCATTTGCAAGACTGTCACTGACCTCGTATGAGAAGAGATTGTGTCAACTAGGCCTGCAATCTCTTGAATTCGGAAGAATGAGAGGGGATCTCATTACTCATGCAAAATTATTACAGGGTTTGATCGGTTGGATGCTGGGAGAAAGTTTCCCTTGGCTGGGCAGTCTAGAACCAGGGGCCACAGCCTCAGGATAAAGGTTAGGCCATTCAGGACTGAGAGGAGAAGAAATTTCTGCACACAGAGGGTGGTGAATATTTTGAATTCTCTACTCCAGAAGGCTGTGGAGGCTCAGTCATTGGGTATGTTCAAAACAGAAGTCGGTAGATTTCTGACTGGTAAGGGCATCAAGGGATATGGCGATAGGGCCGGTGAATGGAATTGAGGCAGGAGATCAGCCATGATCTCATAGAATCCCCTACACTTGCTTAAAAATCTGTTCAATTACCTCTTTCTTCCAGTTCTGACGAAAGGTTATCGACCTGAAACGTTAACTCTGTTTGTCTCTTCGCAGAAGCTGCCTGACCTGCTGAGTATCTCCAGCATTTTCTGTTTCAATTCAGATTTCCAGCATCTGCAGTATTTTCTCAGTTCGCATTTCTTTCATTGTGCAAAACAAGGTTATCGCTCAATTAATGATGCTTTGAAAGCAACATATAAGTTTAACAAAGTAAATACCGCCCAACGTGGGGCTCGACCCCCCGACCCGGAAAATAAGAGTCTCACCGCTCTATCGACTGAGCTAGCCGGGCCAGTTGGAGCTACATTTCATTATCGCTGATTGCAGTCAGGTACCTGGTGGCTCCGGCCCGGTCACAACAGCATGTCTGAGCCGCGTTTCTGCAAACTACGAAACAAGTTCTCCAGAAGCCCAAGGCGTATAAGGAACTCAAGCAGCAAAATCCCTTTCATTAACCACAGGGGTTCAGGCAATTTTCTGATCGCAAAGCGCTTTAGCCCTTGTCAATATCTCTTGTCTATTTCCCGGAGATTCCCGATTCTGTCTTTCTCTCTGGCTCTGTTTATTGTGTCTGTGGCCACCTGCCGGTTGATTTTGAAGGAATACCTGTGTTTGCTTGTTACGTTGGTATAGTTACGGTGCATAGTTACGGTGGCATCGTGGTTAGAACTGTTGCCTCACAGCGCAAGGGTCCCGGGTTCGAATCCGGTCTCGGGCGACTGTCTGTTTGCACATTCTCCCCGTGTTTGCGTGGGTTTCCTCCGCGTGCTCCGGTTTCCTCCCACAGTCCAAAGATGTGTGGGTTGGGTTGATTGGCTATCATAAATTGATCCTTAGTGTTAGGGGGATTAAATACGTGGGGATAGGGTGGGATATGTGTCGGTGCAGGCTCGATGGGCCGAAATGGCCTCTATCAGCTTTGTGGCGTTTCTGTGATTTCTGTGAAATGAGGGCATCAGGCGCTTCTGTGCATGACACTGAGGAATCAGGAGAAGGCAGGAGGAATGAAACAGTGTTTGTGGAACGTGTGTATATAAAAACAGCGCGGTTTTTCCTGTAGGTCCTCGTGGCGCAACGGTAGCGCGTCTGATTCCACATCAGAAGGCTGCGTGTTCAAATCACGTCGCGTTCACTGTTTTTCCGGGTAATTCCAGCATTATTGTTTTCTTTGCCGTTTCACAATAACCAGACACTTGCTCCAAAGACTGTCTCACTCTTTCCCCAGTGTCAGGGAGAGAAGCGCCACAATTCCTCATGTATTTAATGTGACAAGACACAAGCACAGTTATTCGCTCAAAATCAACCTGCAGGTGTTCACATAGAATAAACAGAGCCAGAGAGACAGGCAGAATCGGGAAACACCGGCAAATAGACGAGAGATATTGACAAGGTGAGAAAGCGCTTTGCGATCAGAAAATTGCCTGAATCCCTGTGGTTAATGAAAGGGCTTTTGATGCTTGATTTCCTTACACACCTTGGAATTAAGGAGAACCTGGTTCGTGGTTTAGCCTGGGGCCGAGCCACTAGGCGCCTGGCTGCAATCAAAGACAAGAACGTATCAGCTTCTCCAGCCCGGCTAGCTCAGTCGGTCGGGACTCTTAATTGTAGGGTCGTGGGTTCGAGCCCCGTGTTGGGAGAATGATTTTTGTTCAACTTTTATGTTGCTTTCACGGAAAAGCATAATTAATTAACCGATAAAATTCTTTTGCACAATTAAAGAAATGACAACTGAGCGAGAGTCGATACTTCAATCACTTTATTTGTGCTTTGCATGTTAACTGTTACTCATATCTCATTTTACACACTGTGCTTTCGGAGTCTGGGTTAAAGTGTTCATTGCTGATGACACCAGGAATCTGGGACAGCATTTGTCATATTGCACAGGAAAATAGAATCAGCAGTGAACATCAAACCGCATGGTGCTGATTTTCAGCTTCTACGCAGCTCGAATTGGAATAAAGTGATATAATTTTAACAGTGAAGATTTGGAAGTAAGTGTTCCTCGTATTTGTGCTTTTAATTAAAGTTTGTGGCGTCTGACTCCCGTTCATGTCACTGAATAAGAAAGGAGGGGCTTCTCGTTGCCCAGACTGCCCTGCGCCTGGTGTTTGTGAGCTCATCCTTTATATTGAGCGGTTTCTCGTTCTTTAACCGGTGTCAGCTTTCGATCAGCGGTTACTTCACAGCACCAACTGTTTTGTAAGTTCGAACTCTGTCTCACCGAGGGCGCAATCTGGGCTTATTATTGTCATTTTCAATCCCCTTCTTCAACACCGAAACACATTACAGCAGTGATTTTAATTTAGTTGTGTGACATTTTTCGAGGGCATCATTAAATGATTCAATAAATTATTCCTATCAGCGCTGCGAGATGGGTTCGATTCGCGGTTAGGGAAGAAATTTTGATATCACCGTTTTTTATTCATGAATGCGATGTAACTTTATTAAATTATTTATATGCATCTAATGTGAATAAATAAGAACTGCTTTAATCACCATTAATTAACCGGTAACTTTATTTTGCAGAATGAAAGACATGATAATATGGTTACTGAGGGACAGTCGAAACTTCATTCATTTATTTTGCTCTTTGCATCTCCTGAACTGTTAACCCATATCTCATTTTACACATTGCATTTTATGAGAATGGTTTAAAATGTTCATTGCTTGAGAGAGCAGCGATCTGGGGCAACATTTGTTAAATTTAACGGGACCGGCTATTTCACAGAAAAAAACCTATTCTCTCACATGATGTTCTCAGACCACACACTGACTGATCTTTGCTCGGCCCCAAGTGGATGATCTGACACTTGCCCGCGTTGAACTCCATTAATCACTGGTCAGGGGAGATTTAATAGAGGTGATCAAAATTATGGGGGAAACAGTTTCCACTGGCAGGAGTGTCAGCAGGGCTATGGGGGAAGAGCAGCGGAGTGGGACTGATTGGATATCTCTTTCAAAGATGCAACATGAATTGCTCATTTTAACCTGCGATTGATAGATTTTAGTTAACCAACGGTATTAAGGGATCATTGAAGTCTGTGAGACACTTCATAATTGTTTCTATTATCATTAATCAACCCACAACATTTTGTTGCGCACTGCAGGAATTGCTAACATGTTTACCGGATGACAGACAAACTTTAATAACATTTTATAGAATCATAGAAAATTGCCTGAACTCCTGTGGTTAATGAAAGGGATTTTAATGGTTGAGTTCCTTATACACCTTGGAATTCTGGAAAACATGGTTCGTAGTTTGCAGAAACGCGGCTTAGATCTGCTGTTGTGAACCGAGGTAAAGCTGCAGGATCCTTGAATAATCTTTCACAATTCAACTGAAAGCAGCCGGAATGTGCAGCTTTGAGAGGGGCTGTCTGCACGGTCAGAGCTGGAAACGGGAGTGAGCGAGCGACACTGTAGTGTTTTGAGTGAGTGCAGAACTGTACAGAGAAACACAAATGTAACAGGACTTTGTTACATTGCATTAGAAATGCGAATTGTTCCATTTTTTCGATTATTTAAATGAACATGGTTTACAAAATGTTTGCGCCCGGTTTCGAACTGGGGACTATTTCACGTGTTAATCGAAGGTGATAACCAGTACACTACGGAAACGCTGGGTTGTATAGTCGGCTTCTGTGGTAAATCTCTGATTCTGTTAAAAAGTCGGCTTCTGTAATAAATCTCTGATTCTTTAAAAAAGTTATTAAAGTTTGACTGTCACCCGGCAAACATGTTAGCATTTCCTTCAGTGTGAAACACAATTTTTTGTCGGTTGATTAACACAATTATTAAGAGTCTCACAGACTTCAATTGTCTTTGTCAGAACTGAATTCCCTGACTGGGAATCAAACCTGATTGATTTCAATGATGATAGGGTTGTCATATCAGGAGAGATTGAGTAGATTGGGCCTACATTCTCTGGAGTTCAGAAGAACGAGAGGTGTTCTAATTGAAAGGTAAAATTTTCTTGGAGGGCTTGAAAGGGTAGAAGCTGCGAGGTTGTTTACCCTGGCTGGAGAGTCTAGAACTAGGGGACAGAGTCTCAGGATAAGAGCCCGGCCATTTGAGACTGAGATGAGGAGACGTTTCTTCACTCAGAGGCTTGTGAATCTTTGGAATTCCCAACCTCAGAGGGCAGTGGAGGCTCAGTCATTGGGTATATTCAAAACAGAAGTCGATAGATTCCTGACTAGTAAGGGCATCAAGGGATATGGTGATAAGGCTGGTGAATGGAATTGAGGTAGAAGATCAGCCATGATCTCATTGAATGGCAGAGCAGGCTCGAAGGGCCGAATGGCCTACTCCTGCTCCTGTTTCTTTTGTTCTTATTTTTAAATGTCCTATTAATGCTCCTGATTCTTATGTAACTTATGTAACAGGGTTAGGGATTTGGGGTTAATTGGTGTAGGGCTTCCAGACGTCATTGGGACCCCGTTTTAAAGTCCCCACATTGTGGTTTGGGTAATATGCAAGGTAGCTACAGTGGGTCGAACCGGAGACTGGTGCACACTGAGAAGTTGGGGCAGGTAAACCTGTGCTGCTGCAGCGGCACCAAGTGGTGACATAAAGAGTTGCCATTATTATTATGGACAGACCAATTTATTACAGAAAAGTTGGCACAGAAGTGTGAAAAAAAAGTGAGAGGAAGTTTTGTAGTAAGGAACTGACGCAGATATAATGTTTTTATTACATTTTATTGAATCGATAAATATATGGAATGAGTGATAGAGTAATTTGATACATTTCAACATTAATAAAGTGCAGGTGGGGACATTGAGAGTATTTGGATATTGTAGGAACGGAGGTTCCTATCGAAAAGACTGAGTTCGAATCAGGTAATTAAAACAATGAACTTTAATTGAACAAAACAGGTTTTAACTAGAAACTGCTGGAATACATCAAATACAGGTCTACTTTCCTTGAAGGCTCCATGAGGACTCATCCCCTGGCCTCAAGGCTGACGTCATGACGTCATCGTGATCTTCGCGCCATTGGGCAATCACGTGATTAACGGCATTACATCATCACGTTGAAACCGCGCTGTAAAGGTAACTGGACATTGCACAGTCAAACAGTGTAATTAAAGGTACAGGCACAGACAGTAACTACATTGCTGTTAAAGGAATTATGTACAACCGCTCTGAGTCCTTTGGTGGCTCCGCCACGATATAATCATTCTTGCATATTCCAGACTTTGTGCCCGGGTACGAGAACTAAATCAAGCAGTTTATAGTTCCTCAACATGTCAAGGAATTCTAATCTAATTAGTACTGCCTCTCGTCAGAAGTCAATTCAAAGTGGATATGTGTCATATACACGTGTGTATATATAAATCAATTAAATATTTACTTAATAGATGTTTCAAGCCCAGCAAAACACAGAAAACTGAGCAAAATGGCATGAGAACATGGGGCAACCTTATCTTACAGGATATAGTAGTTAACCCATCCTGGGAACACAGCCATCCAACATCTCTGCCCAGAACTGAATACAATACTCCAACTGAGGCCTAATCAGGGGTTTGTATAGCTGCAGCATAACTTCTACCCCCTTGTAGTCTAGTTTTCTAGATATAAAGGCCAGCATTCCATTAAACATTTTGATTATATTCTGTACCTGTTCATGATATTTTAATCATCTATGTACATAGATCACCCAAGTGTCTTTGGACAGCAATGGGATTTAAAGAACTTTGTAGGAAGGGAATACGAGAATATCCCTGTGAAAAGTTTTTACCAGTATATTATGGTAAAGAGGGAGGTGAAGGAGAATATGGGCCCCTTAAAGACAGAGCCATGTGTTACTGTAATTGGAAATAAGAACACGATAGGCATGCTTAATAATTACTTTGCATCGGTCTTCATAGTAGAGGATAATCCACCAGAGAAACGAGGAAAACTGAAACTGAATCAAGGGGAGGGATTATCTAGATTTAATATGATGACTTCCAGCAGGCATCTGATAAGGTTTCGCAGAAGATACTGTTAGCAAAAATGTAATACAGTGTTAAATCAGTAACTGTTAATAATATATTACATTAATAAATTTAATTAGGTACACCTTAGTCTTAATTTTCTGTAAAGTTAGTTAAGAGTCAAACAAATAAAGGCATGGCAGGGCAGCTCAGTGCCATGGAATGTGCATCCTGTGCCATGTGGGAAATCCAGGTGCTTCCCGTGTCCTGGACAACCACCTGTGCAGGAAGTGTCATCAGCTGGAGGAGCTCGAGCTCTGGGTTTTGGAACTTGAGCAGCAGCTGGCGTCACTGCGGTGCATCCGCGAGGCTGAGAGCTACGGGAACAGCACTGTGGTGTATGTGCCTTTAAGAGTCCCTGTGTACTGTAATGCCGGTAATGGCCACTCGGGCTATATAAGCCTGTATAGTGTCTTGTATCTGTTAGTTCACCTCCAGACTTTGTTCAGTAAATACCTGTGAAACCAACTCCTGCATTCCGTGTCTCCATTAACACATAGATACAACAGTGGCGACGAATTGGAAACGGACGTACCTGCAATTCGGCGGCACTTCAAGGAGATCGATTCCTCAGACGAAAGTCGAAGAAAAACAAGAAAGAAAAAAAGAAAAAAAACTGTGGTTTCACCAGCTAGCCGAGCTGGTGGCAGGTACTGCAATAATCCTTCCTGGGCCGCGGGCTGGGGCTCCATTGGCTGGCTCTGCAGCGGGGCCGAGCAGCGAAGGCGGAGGCAAATGGAGACAGAGGGTGGAGCACTCAGGAGACGGCCGGCGCTGGAAAGCAGGTCGCCGTTCGGACCAAGCAGAGGGAGGGAAAAGTCCCAGAGAGTCCGGTGGGAAGGAGTCTCCACCTATTAAATATGCCTATGTAAATAAAAACCGCGGAGAACAGTGTTGTCAGAAGCGGCAGCGGCGGGAAAGCGCGGGAGGTGACATTTTTTTTCTGCGGGGAAGAAAGGAAAGCGCGGGAGGCGCCATTTTTTTTCAGGATGCCTAAGACTGGCAATATTACTGATTTCGATAGCAATATATAGGATTGGACCACATATGTGGAAAGAGTGGAGGTATATTGCACAGCAAATGAAATAGAGGATGATAAAAAGACATCAGTACTTCTAAATCTAATGGGCGCAAGGACATACGGGCTGTTACAAAACTTAATCACTCCAGCCAAACCGAAGGACAACAATTTTAAGGAGATTGTTGATACCCTACAGGAGCACTTAAACCCAACACTGCTGCTGATAGCAGAACGATTCAAATTCTTCAGGAGGAATCAGCACAAGAATGAAAGTAACGCTGATTACCTCACCGAATTAAGGAAGCTGTCAAAGCACTGCCAATTCAGGGCAGGACTGGCAGATTCTCTTCGAGACAAATTCGTCTCCGGTCTCCTAAGTGAAGGAACACAGAAAAGGCTACTTTCTGAGAAAGATTTGACACTGGACAAGGCTTTCAGTGTGGTTGTATCATACGAAGCAGCAGCAGGAGGAGCTGCAGAGATACAGCAAAAGCCACAGGACTGCAGCACCCATGAAATGATACAGGCTTTCGAGAGATGTTATCGCTGTGGCAGATCCACCCATGACCAGAGGGACTGCTGGTTCAAGGACAAAGCATGCAGGCAATGCGGAAAGATTGGACACATTGCACGTGTATGTCGATCTGGAAACAAAAAATCCATGGACAGGAAAGAAATCAATAAGGAAAAGTACAGAAAGGTACAAATGATGACGGACAGTAGCTCCGAAGACCAGAAGAGTGATAGCGATTCCGGAAACAAGAGACTAAGCTGTCTCAAATTACATACTGTAATTGCCAAAGAAGATTACCAGACCATTTGGGTTACCCTCACGATAGCGGGGTCCCCAGTTAAAATGGAGCTAGATACAGGATCGGCTCTGACCGTTGTAGAAGTGCCTTACTTCTTAGCTCTGGGTAATGACTCAATACACACTTGGATTCGTCAGACGGACAGGCCTTTTATTTTACTTCTCTTGCAAGGGGAATCAGCACCTCCACTCAAGGGGTGAGGCTACTATTCCAATGATACAGCGTGAGCGTACTATATTTATACAGTGTAACAAACAAGTTTGATTGACATTCCTTTGTTCCTCTATCAGGATACATTTTAGATTAATCATCAGGTAGAAATAACATATTGACAGAAGGATCCTGGACACATAAGTCAACGGTTAAGATATAACAGGATATGAATCGTGTAACCGGAGGTCCTCCTTAATCTTAATCATGTACAAGTTATTAAGTCATTAGGTGGGCAGACATCTGTTCTTGGCTGTAATCCAAGTACGTGCAATAGCTCTAGTTACACATCGACTCTTGACCGGTGTCAAGTCTGAAAACTTATACCTAGCAAGCACCTGAAATTAACCCCTTATAATATGTAGATTTCCTCATTCCCCCCTTTTGTCCTTTCTAAGGACAATTTATTTCGCTAAGTTTAAGAAATTCTACATCAAAGGTCTCACCCTTAATATCCTCATATTCAGATATCATTGGTACTGGAGGAGTTGACGTTAATGAGGAAAGGACTTTTGTACACAATAATTTTAAACAACCAATCAATAAACTAATTAAAATTATAATCATCACAATTGCAATTAAGACTTCCAAAATTTGCTTTCCTAATGCTCCTCCCCATCCTGAAATCCAATCCCACATGGACCACGGTTCAGGTTGACGTAGTTTCTCTACAGCCTCCTTTTATGTGGTTTACCAGGTTGGTGATATTTTCTGAGTTATCTGGAATATAGGTGCAACATTTGGTTTTTATGATTGCACATGTGCCCCCTTCTTTTGCCAACAAATAGTCCAGAGCCATGCGGTTTTGTAAAGCAACAGTGCGCAAAGCCACCATTTCTGCGTTTACATCACTAAGAGCATCAGCAGTATCATTGGCTATTTGTTCCAACACTGCTGCCATGCTTATAGATTCTCTTGCTAGCTTCCCTGTTCCATACCAGGGAAATGCTATAGCAAAGAACCTTTCAGTTTCTGTAATGGCTCGTTTTACTCGTGTCCCAGGGTGGCTATCCAAAGATGAAATATGATGTATATAGGGCACTACATATCCCAAATAACATGACCCAGTCCAATTTTGTGGTAACCAAGGGTATGCACTAATAGACTCTCTGGATTCCTTCGATTATCATATTGGGGATGAAACCACCCTTCAAATTTTATAAGGTTGTATCCTGCATTTTTCCATTCATTTTCCAACTGATCTGGGTTTAAACTATTTTGGGTCTGAAATGTACTGGCTGCCTCCTTATTCCAGGTGGTATTAGACTGTAATAACCACCCTACCATCTCTTCTATCTCGAAGGGAATGGGCCTTAGAGGTATTCCACCCTCTGCATGCACAGGGATGTGGCTGCATATCCAGCATTTGGCAAGGTTCTGTTTTTTAGCATACAGATAGCTCATGTATACAAAGGTATTAACTTGAAGATAGTTATGCTTATTTAACAGTCTTCTACTTCTCCCTCCTTGTTTCCTAGCGGTCCTATTAATTTTTCTTTTCTGAGTAATTGATGTTGAAACGAGGGGTTGTGTAAAAGGATTATCACAAAACATTAACTTAGCTGTCAGGGCCAGTCCTCCTCTTGAATTACCATTGCAGAAAACCCCTCCGTTCGCAGTTTTGTCACTTGGTAATACAGTATCAGGGCATGTGACCCACAGCTTATCAAGCCTCTGTCCACTATCTTCTTCTACTATCTTACCCTGTCTTACCCTAAGATTTAGGGGTTGATACGGGGGTACCTGCATAGTATGGTCCTGAAGCTGAACTTTCATGGTCTCATTATAGCATATAACATAAAAGAGATTTTTGGTTAAAAGTACACATTCTTCTATACATGGTTTGCCTTTCAGAGGATCTGGGTAAATCCATATGGCAGTTTCAATTATCGTTAACAAAAGGAACAATCTCATCAGAGTCCAAATCCAGTTCATCTTGGTAGTGTATTGTCTTCAACTGATGCCTTCTTACAATGGGACGCGTGTATCCATGTTGGTCGCTCCTTTACTTTTACAGCGGTGTTTGTGGTCAGGAGTACTTGGAAGGGTCCCTCAAATCTGGGTTGAAGGCCATTCTTTCGTTTGAAGATTTTTATGTAAACGTTATCTCCTGGCTCGAAAGTATGGCACTTTCCTTCAGCGGGATCGACCTGGGCTTCCTTCACCTGTTGATGGAAACTAGAAATACATTTGGTTAGTGCAATGCAATAACTCAACATATCTTCCTCCATTTTATGAATGTCCATTTATTTAGCTGTTAAAGGTGCCGAAAAGGGCAATCTTTGTGGTCTTCCCATGACGATCTCGTGAGGCGACAATCCTGTAGTTCTGTTGGTAGCAGACCGCATTGTCATTAAAGCTATGGGTAACAAATCAACCCATTTAAGTCCAGTTTCTTTACACAGTTTTGCAAGCTTGTTTTTCAGCATCCCGTTATATCTTTCCACTAGTCCAGCCGACTGTGGATGATAACTGCAATGGAGGTGCTGGTTAATCTGTAAGGCTTTGCATAGTTCCTTAATCACTGTTCCCATAAAATGGGACCCATTGTCACTTGACAGTTTTGCTGGTATCCCAAAGCGAGGTACAATGTCCTTCAATAAACATTTAGCAACAGTAGTGGCGTCACTCTTTCTACAAGGAAACGCTTCAATCCATCTTGAAAACATATCAACAATAACTAATACATATTTAAAGCTCATACACACAGGTAGTTCAATAAAATCCATTTGCAAGTGTACAAAAGGACCCATGGGGTTTGGATGGGATGCGGGCTGTACCTTCTTTATTTTTTTTCCTGCATTCATTGTCTGGCAGATAATACAATTTTCACATATTTGTTTTGCCAACTTTGAGATTCCTGGTGCATACCAGGTCTTGAGGATATAGTCCGCCATCCCCCTTTTGCCCGCATGGGTGAATTTATGAACACATCGGGCAATTGGTGATAGTAATGATTTGGGTGCCACCATGCGGCCGTCATGATGAACCCATAAGCCGTCAGTGTTTTTAAAACAATGATTAACAACCCATTCCTTTACTTCATCAGAACTGGCCCTATTTTGATGGGTCAGCACATCATCTAAGGACGGGGGCTGCGGTATCTCTGGCTTTTCCCTAACAGGGAAGGCTGAAACTTGTCGTTCAGTACTTGATATAGCTACTGACTTAGCAGCGCTATCTGCAGCAGCGTTTCCAAGCGCAACCTTGTCCAAATGCCCCGTGTGCGCTTGGCACTTAATAATTGCAATCTGTTTACGTCTCTGAATAGCTAGTAAAAGATTTTTCACTTCTTGTGCATTTTTAATCTGGGTTCCCGAGGAAGTCAGGTAACCATGAATTTTCCAAATTTGTCATGCTCATGTATTCATTGTCTACAATAGCCAGTCATTCCTAGAAAATGCTTCATTTCTCCTTTAGTTTTTGGCAACGATGTGTTGCAAACAACCTTTATTCTATCCGGCGTTAACTCCCTGTTTTAACAATGATTCCATCACTGGCTCAACTCCTTTTTCTGCTTTCTCTGACAATGGATACTGTGACCTTTTGGGTAATGGTGCAGCTGGATTAATTGTAACTTTATAGGGCTGTGCAGTCTAATAGTTAGGAGGTATTTTAAATTAAAAAACGGCTGATAATCTTGTCCTGTTTTGTCATAGCAGGCCGTGCAGTGCAATTTTGGATGCCATTTCCCTAGTTTCAGGGATTCCTGGTATTGTTTTATGGAGCTTGTAATGAATCCCCACGCTCCTAACAGACTGACAAGTTTGGGACTCAAACTTGGGTCGGCAATTTCGTAAAGAACAGGGTGTTTTATTTCTGTTACTGGGTACGCATATGCCTTATCTACTTGGATTTCTACTGTTACTCCTGATGCGGAGCAAATGATTGTAGCATTCATTTTGCACAGCAAGTCTCTTCCACATAAATTCATAGAGACATCTCCTGATAACAGAAAGGAGTGTTCTTCCTCAAATTCTTCTACTTTTACTGTGAGGGGAGTCAATTGATTCAAGCATTGTAGTATTCCAGCCAATCCAGCTATCGGAGTCTTTTTCCCATTAATAGGCATTCCTTCAGAATATCCTTTCCCTAACACCGAAAAGGTTGCTCCTGTATCTACTAAAATGACATAGGTCTCCCAGCTATTTGCATTTTAATTTCAAGTTCGCTGTGTGAATTTAAAGAAACAACGGGCATTTGGTGGTCTGTGGCGCCTGGGGCTGCTGGTGTCAGTCAGTAATTCTGATCTCTATTTCTCCTAAATCCCTGTCCGTTTGTAGGGTAACCTCCTGACTGGTCCGAAAAAGGGTTATGGACAGTGAAATTAGGACCTTTACTCTCTAACGGAGGTCCATTATTGGAGGTTTTGTTCTGACGATTTTTCGCAGGGCATTGGTTTGCCCAATGTCCGGGTTGTCCGCAATTGTAACAATTACCAGATCGTCCATACCCTCTTACTCTACCACGTCTTCCTCTATATTCCCCTCTATTCATCCTTCTATAGTTACCTTGTTATCCTACCATAATAGAGGAGAAAGGTGTTTCTTCGGGGTAATTTTTTTTTCTGACTCAACCAACATAGAGGCAGTCTTTTTATCTGGCTGTTCTCTATTTCTCTCTCGTCCGTTAAACATTTCTCGAGGCAAGTAATTCTTTCTATGTTAAATGACTATCTGAGGGAAAGGGTCTAGTCTTATTTACAGTCCATTTGGACCAATTGGTAGGTGATCAATGGATGATTGACCAGTTCTTTAACATAAAGGCTGCTGGCGTGCCTTTCTCGGGTGGCTTACTGGCGCTAGCACTCATTTTAGCAGCTTAAATGGTTCACTTAAAACAATCTAAACTCCCGTGACAATCCATGATCTGCGTTGTACGCCCCTACAGATCAGATTAATAAACTATACATACATATAAAACTCGAGGGTTCTCAACCCTCGTGGAAGGTATTTCTAACTGGGGAAAATACTGAATCCACAATAGCTTAGTGGATCATGTAAAAGACATCACTATTTTCTCAACCATACATTCCGCCGCGGGACTCACTTCCCCGGCTTGGGTCTTTTCCAACCCCTTCTGCAGTTTTTTTTTCAGCTTAAATATTTTAGTTAAAACATACAACAATTCCGTAACACTCTATGATCTGCGTGGGACGCCCCTACAGATCAGACATGACTAAACATTAATACATATAACAATAAACAATAAACAATACACTTGTTAAACAACAACCAAAGTGTTACTAAATCCCCAACCTATGCAGCCTTACTGGACAAAGCTGCAAAGTTGATTGATAATAACAAGTAGTTAAATACTCACTCTCATAAACATTAAACATTGACACTGTGTTTCAGACAACCGCCCACTCTTCTCTCTTTTTTTTACCCTATTCCCTTTAGCCAAATCTTTAGCAAAAAGGGCCTTCAATTTGTCCCAGCTAACTTCAAGCTCTTCTCTCCTTCTACCCTACTCCCTTTAGCCAAATCTTTAGCAAAAAGGGCCTTCAATTTGTCCCAGCTAACTTCAAGCTGGAACCTTGCTAGTTCAATTTCCAGTAAATCGCTAGCTCCTTAGTTAATCAAATTCCTGACTTAACCTTCTCTCTCAGCAAGCTGGAACCTTGCTAGTTCAATTTCCAATAAATCGCTAGCTCCTTAGTTAATCAAATTCCTGACTTAACCTTCTCTCTCTGGTACCTTTATTTCAGCGCTTCCTACAGTCCTTTTCTGCACGATCCTGTTCGCGGGGCGTCAGCGCCTCATGGCTGGTCCTCTGTTCCGTTTCTGAAAGGGAAGCAGTCACAACGGCAGTTTAACCCCCGAACCTTGTGAGTCAATTACCCGATGGCAGTGCTGTCCAATGGAATAAACAGACTGTGCGCAGCTATGCTTATGGCAGGGAAAGTCCCAAAAATGTGGCAAAACACCACCTTCGGCCGATGGGATTTTCCCAACCGAGCAACATACTCGGCGTCTGTTAACTCACCAATTGGTACAGCAAGCCATCTCGGTGGAACCTCCAAATTGTAGAAGTGCCTTACTTCTTAGCTCTGGGTAATGACTCAATACACACTTGGATTCGTCAGACGGACAGGCCTTTTATTTTACTTCTCTTGCAAGGGGAATCAGCACCTCCACTCAAGGGGTGAGGCTACTATTCCAATGATACAGCGTGAGCGTACTATATTTATACAGTGTAACAAACAAGTTTGATTGACATTCCTTTGTTCCTCTATCAGGATACATTTTAGATTAATCATCAGGTAGAAATAACATATTGACAGAAGGATCCTGGACACATAAGTCAACGGTTAAGATATAACAGGATATGAATCGTGTAACCGGAGGTCCTCCTTAATCTTAATCATGTACAAGTTATTAAGTCATTAGGTGGGCAGACATCTGTTCTTGGCTGTAATCCAAGTACGTGCAATAGCTCTAGTTACACATCGACTCTTGACCGGTGTCAAGTCTGAAAACTTATACCTAGCAAGCACCTGAAATTAACCCCTTATAATATGTAGATTTCCTCACCGTCATAAGTCGACGGGATTACGAGTGGCTATTTCCGCATATACCTTTGAAAGACACATCCATTATCTTGAAAACATATACGGGGCAGAAAGTATACCCCAAAGGGAAAATAAGGGTGCTTGTTGTATACAACGGCAAGGAAATACAGAAGTTGTATTTATACGTTCTGCAAGATGGTGGTCCACCGCTGTTGGGACGTGAATGGATCAGGAAGATGCGTTTAGACTGGCACTCCATTCAGGCACTGACGGTGACCAGTAAGAAAAAAAATGATGATGACGTCATACCTGAACGATTAAAAGACATCTTGGCCAACGCCAAGGAAGTGTTTCAACAGGAACTAGGAACCTTGAAAGGCATCACTTCCTCAATAAAAGTGGAAGATGCGGCAATTCCCAATTTTTAAGGCAAGGCCGGTGCCATACGCAATTCGTCCAGCAGTCGAGGCAGAGCTGGAGAATTTGGAAAAGGCAGGCATATTATCCAAGATAGATTGGAGCGAGTGGGCAACACCCATCGTCCCGGTCATGAAGAAAACGTTGAATAATGATAAATCTGAAGAACAGAGAAAAATTTGCATCTGTGGGGACTTCAAGGTGACTGAAAACCCGGTCCTTCACACGGTACAGTATCCTCTTCCGAGGATAGAAGATATATTCGCCTCACTATCCGGAGGGAAACGTTTCACCAAAATTGACTTGGCACAAGCATATCTACAGATGGAGGTTGAAGAGGCCTCTAAAAAGTATCTCACGATAAATGCACACAAAGGCCTGTACCAGTACAATCGACTGGTTTCCGGAGCAGCATCAGCTCCAGCTATCTGGCAAAGAGCTATGGAGCAAGTCCTCCAAGGGATTCCGGGGACTCAATGCTACCTAGACGACATCCTTGTAACAGGAGAAAACGACAACGAGCACCTTGCCAATTTGGAGCAGGTGCTCACTAGGCTAAAAGAACGGGGCCTACGAGCAAATCGCCCCAAGTGCGAATTTTTCCAGAAACTAATATGATATTGTGGCCACATAATTAACGAGGAAGGGTTGCATAAGTCACCTGAAAAAATTGAAGCGGTCATAAAAGCCCCAGCACCTGAAAATGTCTCACAATTAAGGTCGTTCCTGGGATTGATAAATTACTATCATAAATTTTTACCGAACTTGTCAGCTCTTCTGCACCCTCTTAACGAACTGCTACAAACGGGAGTTATTTGGAAATGGAGCGAAGACTGTAAATGTGCCTTCCATAAATGCAAAGGCTTGATCATGTCCAAGGAAGTTTTGGCTCATTACAACCCATCACTGCCAATCAGACTGGCGTGCGATGCATCCCCTTACGGCGTAAGAGTGGTATTATCGCATAGATTCCCTGATGGCTCGGAGCGGCCGATAGCTTTTGCGTCATGCTCATTGAACTCAGCTGAGCGTAACTATGCCCAGATCGACAGGGAAGCACTCAGCCTGGTATGGGGAGTGAAGAAATTCAACCATTACCTACACGGACAAAAATTTACCTTGTTGACTGACCATCAACCCCTCGTCTCCATATTCAACCCTAAAAAGGGTGTTCCCATTATGACAGCGCAAAGGCTACAGAGGTGGTCCCTTTTCCTAGGGCCACACCAATATGACATAGAATACAAAGGATCAAAACAGCATGGGAATGCTGACGGTTTATCGCGCCTACCATTGCCAACGGTAGAAGAGGCACCTACAGTGGACCCAGTGGAGATGTTCCACTCAACCATAGTGGAATGTCTACCAGTAACAAATTCTGCCATTGAAAAGGAAACGAGAAATGACCCGACTCTCTCACGAGTGTACGATTTAACGGGGAAGGGATGGCCAGCACATGGCGAACCACTGTTGCCAGCATTCTCGCAAAGAAGATAACAGCTGTCAGTGTGCCGAGGAACCTTGATGTGTGGATCCAGAGTGGTGATTCCACCCAAACTCCAGGATAAAGTGCTAAAGGAGCTTCACGAGGTGCATCTGGGTGGAGTGAAAATGAAGAACCTAGCCAGAGCGTTTGTGTGGTGGCCAGGTATCGATGGAGACATCGAAGAAATGACCAAGAGCTGCCTAGGATGCCAGAAGGTCCAAAACGCCCCACCACAAGCCCCTCTACATCCATGGGAGTGGCCTTCATCTCCATGGCAAAGGGTACACATCGACTTTGCTGGTCCATTTATGGACTCAATGTTCTTAATCGCAGTTGATGCACACTCCAAGTGGCCTTGGTAATAAAAATGTCCTCCACCACCATGGATAAAACCATCACAGTATTAAGGACCATATTTGCAAGGAATGGGCTGCCTGAACACATCTGTTCTGATAATGGACCGCAATTTGTGTCCGAAGAATTCAGGATGTTCTGAAAAAACAATGGGGTTAAGCACTACACGTCCGCCCCATACCATCCCGCCACCAATGGATTGGCAGAAAGGTTTGTCCAGACCTTCAAGAAGGCCATAAAGGCCATGGGTAATGAAAACATAAATCTACAGCATAAGGTAGATAACTTCTTGTTTGCATACAGGAATGCAACACATGTGGTTACAAACCAAACTCCCGCCATGATGTTCTTCAATAGAAGCCTAAGATGCCGGCTGGATTTGATCAAGCCAAACATCAGAAGGGTCATGGAGAACCGGCAATTTCAAGGCATGAATGTAAGGCCTACTAGAACCTTCCAGATAGGTCAACAAGTTTTGGCCCGGGACTACCGTACCGTGAAATGTCAGCCTGGAACTATTTGCACAGGACTAGGACCGCTGATGTATACCATGGACATTGGGGAAAGCATAATAAGGCACCATGCTGACCAGATCATAGAGTCATCCGAAAAGGGACAACCTACACCACAACTCTATATGCCTAATGATGAAACAGAGATACCCATAGTATCTACCTCCGATCCGGTGATACTGGAACCAGATGAACCCGACACTGGCATTCAAGCCGAATCGACCTTGCCAAAAGAACCTACAACACCACCAAAAACTACTACACCACTGAGGCGTTATCCGGACCGAGTCAGGAAGCCTCCAGAGAGATTGACTTATAATTGATTTACTGCAGCAAATGTGTAGATTCTTGTTCCTGTAACATGTTAATTAATGATTACTTAAAATGTTATGTACTGGTTGTCTAAAAGGGGAGGAATTGTGGTGTATGTGCCTTTAAGTGCCCCTGTGTACTGTAATGCCGGTAATGGCCACTCGGGCTATATAAGCCTGTATCGTGTCTTGTATCTGTTAGTTCACCTCCAGACTTTGTTCAGTAAACACCTGTGAAACCAACTCCTGCATTCCGTGTCTCCATTAACACACGGACACAACAAGCACGTTTCAGGAGGTGGTCACCACACAGCTAAGGAGTATGCAGGCAAAGAGTGAATGGGTGACCGTTAGACAGAAGAGGAGGACAGACATGACTCCAGGATGGTAATGTTGCCTCCCTGGTGCCAGGGTGAAGGATGTCACTGATTGGCTGCAGAATATTCTGAGCTGGAGGTGAAGAGCCAGAGGTCGTGGTCCATATGGATACCAACGACACAGGTAGAAAGAGGGATGAGATTCCTGTGGCATTGTTGCCAGTTCCGGGGGAGGTGGGTCCAGTACAGGCCGGGCGGGTTGCAATCAATCAAGAATGGCAGCTAACATAAAAGGTAATCCAAAAGTCTTCTATAGGCATATATTACCAAGTTTAACGACACTAAGTTAGTGGCAGAGTAAGTAATGTGGATGGCAGCAGAAAATTGCAAAGGGACATTAGTTGAGTGGGAAAACTAGAGGCATCAGATTCAGAAGATTCTGGGGGAAGGAAGTTCGGGAGTTTAGTGAGTTTGAAAGGAACATTTTAACTTGTGCAGTTCGGTCAGAGAAATGCCAGTGAAAGGAAATTATTGCAGAAAGAGCGAGTCTGTATTACACCTTCTCTCTGGACAGTGCTTTCTGGATACTTTGCTAAGCAGAGGTTTCCGTAGTTTAGCGGTTATCACGTTTACTTCACACGCGAAAAGTCTCCGTTCCGAGCCCGGGCGCAAACATTTTGTTTCAGTTTATTTTTTTCTCTGAAATAATTTTAACAGGTTTCGTGTCAGAAGCAACGAACAATTTAAAACAGACTCCTAAAATACACAGTGCGTAAATTCTGATAGGTATAAATCTTCATAAATGAATAAACTTTCGCAAATTATTAAAGTTAAATTATTCAACTTTCGACTGTCCATTACTGTGAGCATTTCTTTTATTCTACAATACAATGCTATCAGTTAATGAATGGTGATTAAAACAATTAAACCACTAAACTACCAGAACACACATTAAAGAGTTGATCACAATTGCTGATATTTCTTATCTTTTTTCTTGTGTTTTTACACTTGTTGGTCCTTTTCAGCTCCTCTCTGCGGATATTCCTCTGATTAGACGTGAACAAAATGAAATATCTCGCAGCCCCGGCCTCGGTTAACACCAACAGATCTAAGCCGCATTTCAGGCCCGGAATCAAACCCATTAATTATTCGCTCTTTCCCAGCACCAGAGCTCAGATTGTTATTACCCATCCCTGGAGCTGCAAGATACCAGGGAACCGGGACAAACCTCCCCATACACCGAGCACAAGCTCAGGAAAACCCCGGGGGAGATGATATCCCGGTCACTGAGCCTTCAACAGCATTGAACAAGCACCCGGACGGAAACGTTCTTCATGTGGAAGTGATGAGATGCAGAAATTAAGGAAGCAAGCCAGGATGGCCGAGCGTTCTAAGGCGCTTGCGTTGAAGTCGCAGTCTTCTCTGGAGGCGTGGGTTCGATTCCCACTTCTGACAGTCTTTACTTTTAATTACCAAGCGGAACTCATTTATTTTCACACCACTGTCAAGCACTTTGGGATATCCCTTAAAAGTGGGATTCAGCAGTTCACCTGCTCCATTCACAGAAACATGGAAGATACGAGGAGGAGTAGCACGGTGGCGTAGTGGTTAGCACTGTTGCCTCACAGCGCTAAAGACTCCGGGTTCAGAATCCGGCCTCGGGCAACTGTCTGTGCGGAGTTTGCACATTCACAGAATCACAGAAATCCCACAGTGCAAATATAAGGCCTTTTCGGCCCCTCGAGCCTGCACCAACGCATATCCCACCCTATCCCCGTAACCCCATGTATTTAATCCCCCTAACATCTAAGGGTCAATTTACCATAGCCAATCAACCTAACCCGCACATCTTTGGACTGTTTGCGTGGGTTTTCTCCGGGTGCTCTGAGTTCCCTCCCACCGTCCAAAGATGTGCGGGTCAGGTTGACTAGCTATGATAAATTGACCCTTAGTGTTAGGGGGATTAAATATGTGGGGTTACAGGGATAGGGTGGGATATGTGTTGTTGTAGGGGTGCGGGGATCGGGTGGGATATGTGTCGGTGCAGGCTTGATGGGCCGAAATGGCCTCTATCTGCACGGTGGGGTTTCTGTGAGGAGTAGGCCATTCAGCCCCTCGAGCCTGCTCCGCCATTTAATGAGATCATGGCTGATCATCCACATTCAGTACCCTGTCCCTGCTTTCTCCCCATATCTCTTTAGCCTTAAGAAATATATCTAACTCCTTCTTGAATATATTTAATGAATTGGCCTCAACTGCCTTCTGTGGTACAGAATTCAACAGGTTCACCACTCTCTGGGTGAAGAAATTCCTCCTCATCTCAGCCCTAAGTGGCTTACCCCTTATCCTTAGACTGTGACCGCTGGTTCTGGATTCCCGCACCATCGGGATCATTCTTCCTGTGTCTAGTCCTGTCAGAATTTTGTAAGTTTCAATGAGATCCCCTCTCGCTCTTCTAAACTATAGCGAATATAAGCCAAATCATCTCAATCTGTCTTCATACGTCATTCCTGCCATCCCATGTATCAGTCTGGTGAATCTTCGCTGCACTCCCTCCATGGCAAGAACATCATTCCTCAGAAAAGGTGACCAAAGCTGCACACAATACTCAAGGTATGGTCTCACCAAGGCCTTGTACAACTGCAGCAAGACATCCTTGCTCCTGTACTCGAAACCTCTCACTATAAAGGCCATCCTTTGCCTTCTTAACCACCTGCTGCACCTGCATGCTTACCTTCAGCGATTGGTGCACACGGGCACCCAGGTCTCAGTGCATTTCCCCTTTTCCCAATCTATTGACATTCTGATAATAAGCAGTCTTCCTGTTTTTGCCACCAAAGTTGATAACCTCACATTTATCCACATTATACTGCATCTGCCATGCTTTTGCTAAATCACCTAATCTGTCCATATCATACTGGAGTTTCTCTGCATCCTCCTCACAGCACACATGCCCACCCAGCTTTGTGTCGTCTGCAAACTTGTAGTTATTACATCTAGTTCAACCTTCTAGATCATTAATATATATTGTGAGTAGCTGGGGTCCTAGCATTTATCCCTGCCCTACCCCTCTAGTAACTGCCTGCCACTTGGAAAAAGACCCGTTTAGACATACTCTTTGCTTCCTGTCTGCCAACCAGTTCTCTCTCCAAGTCAGTACCTTACCCCCGATCCCATGTGCTTTAACTTTGCACGCCAATCTCTTATGTGGGACCTTATCGAAAGCCTTCTGAAAGTCCAAATACACCACATCCACTGGTTCTCCCTTATATATTCTACCAGTTACATCCTCAAAAAATTTTAACATTTCCATCTGACCTGGTACTGAAAGTGGAGACGGTGCCACAGTGTAGCAGTTATCACGTTTGCGGAATCGTTTTGTTGGAACTTGCTCCTTCTGCTTGTCCAGGGGCGAGATTGCTCTCCTGTGTGAGGAAATAACAACTAAGAACAAAAGAATTAGGAGCTGGAATAGCCCATATATTGTGTAAAATGAGATATGGGTAACAGTTAACATGCAAAGCACAAAACCTGCTGACAAGGGTGGTGCTGTTGCTGTTTGGCGAACCGACCTCTACCTAGTGGAAGCTGTACGCCAACTCTCCAACACCTCCTCCTACCTCCGCCTGGACCATGACCCCACTACCGAATATCAAGTCACCATTTGCAAGACTGTCACTGACCTCGTATGAGAAGAGATTGAGTAAACTAGGCCTGCAATCTCTTGAATTCGGAAGAATGAGAGGGGATCTCATTAAACATGCAAAATTATTACAGTGTTTGATCGGTTGGATGCTGGGAGAATGTTTCCCTTGGCTGGGGAGTCTAGAACCAGGGGCCCCAGCCTCAGGATAAAGGTTAGGCCATTCAGGACTGAGAGGAGAAGAAATTTCTTCACACAGATGGTGGTGAATCTTTGGAATTCTGTACCCCAGAGGGCTGTGGAGGCTCAGTCATTGGGTATGTTCAAAACAGAAGTCGGTAGATTTCTGACTGGTATGGGCATCAAGGGATGTGGCGATAGGGCCGGTGAATGGAATTGAGGCAGGAGATCAGCCATGATCTCATAGAATCCCCTAGACTTGCTTAAAAATCTGTTCCATTACCCCTTTTTTCCACTTCTGACGAAAGGTTATGGACCTGAAACTTTAACTCTGTTTCTCTCTTCGCAGAAGCTGCCTGACCTGCTGAGTGTCTCCAGCATTTTCTGTTTCAATTCAGATTTCCAGCATCTGCAGTATTTTCTCAGTTCGCATTTCTTTCATTGTGCAAAACAAGGTTATCGCTCAATTAATGACGCTTTGAAAGCAACATAAAAGTTTAACAAAATAAATACCGCCTAACGTAGGGTTCGAACCCACGACCCTGAGATTAAAAGGTCGCATGCTCTACCGACTAAGCTAGCCGGGCCTGTTAAAAGTGCATTTCTTTGTCGCTGATTGCAGTCAGGAACCTGGTGGCTGCGGCCCGGTCATAACAGCATGTCTGAGCCGCGTTTCTGCAAACTACGAAACATGTTCGCCAGAATCACAAGGCGTATAAGGAACTCAAGCAGCAAAATCCCTTTCATTAACCACAGGGGTTCAGGCAATTTTCTGATCGCAAAGCGCTTCAGTCCTTGTCAATATCTCTTGTCTATTTCCCGGAGATTCCCGATTCTGTCTTTCTCTCTGGCTCTGTTTATTGTGTCTGTGGCCACCTGCCGGTTGAGTTTGAAGGAATACCTGTGTTTGTGTCTGCTTGTGACGTTAAACAAATGAGGGCATCAGGCGCTTCTGTGCATGACACTGAGGAATCGGGAGAAGGCAGGAGGAATGAAACAGTGTTTGTGGAACGTGTGCATATAAAAACAGCGCGGTTGATAGTGTAGGATCTGGTGGCGCAACGGTGGCGCGTCTGACTCCAGATCAGACGGCTGCGTGTTTAAATCACGTCGCGGTCGCTGTTTTTCCGCATAATTCTGGATTTGATGTTTTCTTTGCCGTTTCACAATAACCAGACACTTGCTCCAAAAACTGTCTCACTCTTTCCCCAGTGTCAGGGAGAGAAGCGCCACAATTCCTCATTTATTTAATGTGACAAAACACAAGCACAGGTATTCGCTCAAAATCAACCTGCAGGTGGCCACACAGAATAAACAGAGCCAGAGAGACAGGCAGAATCGGGAAACACCGGCAAATAGACGAGAGATATTGACAAGGTGAGAAAGCGCTTTGCGATCAGAAAATTGCCTGAACGCCTTTGGTTAATGAAAGGGCTTTTGATGCTTGATTTCCTTACACACCTTGGAATTAAGGAGAACCTGGTTCGTGGTTTACCCTGGGGCCGAGCCACTAGGCGCCTGGCTTCAATCAAAGACAAGAACGTATCAGCTTCTCCAGCCCGGCTAGCTCAGTCGGTCGGGACTCTTAATTGCAGGGTCGTGGGTTCGAGCCCCATGTTGGGAGAATTATTTTTGTTCAACTTTTATGTTGCTTTCACGGCAAAGCATAATTAATTAACCGATAATGTTCTTTTGCCCAATGAAATAAATGATAACTGAGCGAGAGTCGATACTTCAATCACTTTATTTTTGCTTTGCATGTTAACTGTTACCCATATCTCATTTTACACACTGAGCTTTAGGAGTCTGGGTTAAAGTGCTCATTGCTGATGACACCAGGAATCTGGGCCAACTTTTGTCATATTGAACAGGAAAATAGAATCAGCAGTGAACATCAAATCCCATGGTGCTGATTTTCAGATTCTACGCAGCCCGAATTGGAAAAAAGTGATATCATTTTAACAGTGAAGATTTGGAAGTAAGTGTTACTCGTATTTGTGCTTTTAATTAAAGTTTGTGGCGTCTGACTCCCGTTCATGTCTCTGAATAAGGAAGGAGGGGCTTGTCGTTGACCAGACTGCACTGCGCCTGGTGTTTGTGAGCTCATCCTTTATATTGAGCGGCTTCTCGTTCTTTAACCGGTGTCAGCTTTCGCTCAGCGGTTACTTCGCAGCACCAACTTCTTTCTAAGTTCGAACTCTGTCTCACTGCGGGCGCAGTCTGGGCTTTTTATTGTCATTTTCAATCCCCTTCTTCAACAATGAAACACATTATAGCAGTGATTTTAATTTAGCAGTGTGACATTTTTCGAGGGCATCATAAAATTATTCAATAACGTATTCCTATCAGCGCTGCGAGATGGGTTCGATTCCCAGTTAGGGAAGAAATTTTGGTATCACCGTTTTTTATTCATGAATGCGATGTAATTTTATTAAATTAATTACATGCATCTAATGTGAATAAATAAGAACTGCTTTAATCACCATTAATTAACCGGTAACTTTATTTTGCAGAATGAAAGACATGATAATATGGTTACTGAGGGACAGTCGAAACTTCATTCATTTATTTTGCTCTTTGCATCTCCTGAACTGTTAACCCATATCTCATTTTACACATTGCATTTTAGGAGAATGGTTTAAAATGTTCATTGCTTGAGAGAGCAGCGATCTGGGGCAACATTTGTTAAATTTAACGGGACCGGCTATTTCACAGAAAAAAAACCTATTCTCTCACATGATGTTTTCAGACCACACACTGACCGATCTTTGCTAGGCACCAAGTGGATGATCTGATACTTGCCCGCGTTGAACTCCATTAATCACTGGTCAGGGGAGATTTAATAGAGGTGATCAAAATTATGGGGGAAACAGTTTCCACTGGCAGGAGTGTCAGCAGGGCTATGGGGGAAGAGCAGCGGAGTGGGACTGATTGGATATCTCTTTCAAAGATGCAACATGAATTGCTCATTTTAACCTGCGATTGATAGATTTTAGTTAACCAACGGTATTAAGGGATCATTGAAGTCTGTGAGACACTTCATAATTGTTTCTATTATCATTAATCAACCCACAACATTTTGTTGCGCAATGCAGGAATTGCTAACATGTATACCGGATGACAGACAAACTTTAATAACATTTTATAGAATCATAGAAAATTTCCTGAACTCCTGTGGTTAATGAAAGGGTTTTTAATGGTTGAGTTCCTTATACACCTTGGAATTCTGGAAAACATGGTTCGTAGTTTGCAGAAACGCGGCTTAGATCTGCTGTTGTGAACCGAGGTAAAGCTGCAGGATCCTTGAATAATCTTTCACAATTCAACTGAAAGCAGCCGGAATGTGCAGCTTTGAGAGGGGCTGTCTGCACGGTCAGAGCTGGAAACGGGAGTGAGCGAGCGACACTGTAGTGATTTGAGTGAGTGCAGAACTGTACAGAGAAACACAAATGTAACAGGATTTTGTTACATTGCATTAGAAATGCGAATTGTTCCATTTTTTCTACTATTTAAATGAACACGATTTACAAAATGTCTCTGCTCGCTTTCGAACCGGGGAGTTTTCGCGTGTTCAGGCGAACGTGATAACCACTACACTACGATAACATTGGATTGAGTGATCGGCGTCTGTCATAAATCTCTGATTCTATAAAAAGGTTATTAGAGTTTGACTGTCACCCAGCAAACATGTTAGCAATTCCTTCATTGTGCAACACAATTTTTTGTCGGTTGATTAAAACATTTTTTTTAATGATATAACACATACATTTAAAATTACTTTAGGTAAATTCTGGCCTGCTTTAAAATGTTCAAATTTATATTTCATATAATTCAATTATATTTTAAATCTTTAATTAATTTCATTACGTTTGAACAAGTGACCATTTATTTTTATTTCCGTGGTGTGAAATGTTCTTTATTTGGAGATTTCTAATATGCTTATGGGGATTCCGTACATTAATGGAATCCCAATTCGCCTCATAGGAATCCCCCTATTTGATTGGTTGACCTGCCCCATGTGATCCCAGGGATGAAACATGGAAACATAGAAGATAGGAGCAGGAGTAGGCCATTCAGCCCCTCGAGCCTGCTCCGCTATTCAATGCGATCATGGCTGATCATCCAATTTCAGTACCTGGTCACTGCTTTCTCCCCATACACCTGGATCCCTTTAGCCTTAAGAAATATATCCAACTCCTTCTTGAATATATTTAATGAATTGGCTTCTACTGCCTTCTGTGGTAGAGAATTCCACAGGGTCACCACTCTCTGGGTGAAGAAATTCCTCCTCATGTCTGTCCTAAATGGCCTACCCCTTATCCTTAGACTGTGACCCCTGGTTCTGGAGTCCCAGACCATCAGGAACATCCTTCCTGCATCTAGTCTTTCCAGTACTGTCAGAATTTTATAAGTTTCAATGAGATCCCCTCTCATTCTTCTAAACTCCAGCGAGTACGAGCCCAATCGTCCCAATCTCTCCTCAGATGTCATTCCTGCCATCCCAGGTATCAGCCTGGTGAATATTAGCTGAACTCCTTCCATGGCAAGAACATCCTTCCTCAGATAAGGCGACCAAAACTGCACACAATACTCAAGATGTGGTCTCACCAAGGCCCTGTAGAACTGCAGCAAGGCACCCTTGCTCCTGTACTCGAATCCTCTCGCTACGAAGGCCAACATACCATTTGCCTTCTTAACCGCCTGCTGCACCTGCATGCTTACCTTCAGCGACTGGTGTATAAGGACACCCAGGCTTGTGAACCGTGTGCGCCCCTGGGATCCATGGGCCTTTATGCAGGCGTATGCCAGCAGGCCCAGGGCAGCAAGAGTCCGAAGCTCTGGAGACACCAAGTAAGTCGTATTGGTTTTTTGATTCGGAGGCGTTAGCCAGCGGCGAGTTTCCGATCGCTTTTTCCAGGCCGATTGTATTTCAGGAGTCTGGTTTAAAATGTTCGTTGCTTATGTCACCAGGAATCTGGGGCAACTTTTGTTTAATTTAATGGGACCAGTTATTGCACAGGATAAAATTTTCTGGAACACATAATTTCTGCAATTGTGGCCGAACCAGTGTTTTATAAAGGTTCATCATAACTTCCTTGCTTTTGTACTCTGCGCCTTTATTTATAAAGCCCCGGATTCTGTAAGCTTTTTAAACTGATTTCTCAACCTGTCCTGCCACATTGAACGATTTGTGTACATACACCCCCAGGTATCTCTGTTCCTGCAACCACTTTGGAATTGTATCCTTTAGTTTATATTGCCTCTCCTCATTCTTCCGACCAAAATGTATCAATTCGCACTTTTCTGTTTTTAACTTCATCTGCCACATGTCCGCCCATTCCACCAGCCTATCCATGTCCTCTTGAAGCCTATCACTATACTCCTCACTGCTCACTATACTTCCAAGTTTTGTATCATCTGCAAATTTTGAAATTGTGCCCTGGACACCTAACTCCAAATAATTAATATATGTCAAGAAGGGCCGTAGTCCTAGTACCGACCCCTGGGGAACACCACTGTGTACCTTCCTCCATTCAGAGAAACAACAGTTCAGCACTACTCTCTGTTTCCTGTCACTTAGCCAATTTGACATCCATGCTGCCACTGTCCCTTTTATTCCATGGGCTTCAGCTTTGCTGGCAAGCCTGTTACGTGGCACTTTATCAAATGCCTTTTGGATGTCCATGTTCACCACATCAACTGCATTTCCCTCATCAATCCTCTCTTTCACCTCATCAAAAAATGCAATCAAGTTGGGAAAAGACGATTTGCGTTTAACAAATCCGAGCAGACTTTCCTTAATTAATCCACACTTGTCCAAGTGACTGGTCATTTTGTGCAGGGTTACCCTTTCTAAAAGTTTCCTCACTACCGACGTTAAGCTGACTGGCGTGTAGTTGCTGGGTTGAACCTTATACACTTTTTTCAACAAGGGTGTAACATTTGCGATTCTCCAGACGTCTGGCACCACCCCATATCCAATGATTATTGGAAGATTATGGTCAGCACCTCCGTAATTCCCACCTTTACTCCCCTCCGCATCCTAGGATGCATTTCAACTGGTCCTGGTACAGCCAGCTTTCTAGTACCTCCGCTTTATCAAATTTTATCCCATCCAATATTCAACTACAGCTCATTAACTGTAGCAGTGGGCCCGGGCGGCGCTTCAGTAGACAGTTCGAAAAGACAGAGTCACTGTTTCGGTCTTAAGTGCTCATCAAGAACAACCACACAAACAAAATGGTTTTACAATGCTTACCTCTTATCTCCAGTCAAATTTATCAGTTGGCTCGTTGGTATGATTCTCGCTTCGGGGTTATTGGTTGAAACTTGCGAGGGATCCCGGACGAGCCGTTATTTTGCCCGCGAGTTATGAACTTGCTGTTCGAACTTTTGCAAAAAAAAACATTGGCTTTGATACAGAGCTTTTCACAAACTCAGGACGTCCCAAAGCGCTTTAAGCCCATTGAAGTCCCTTTGAAGTGTTGTAATGTGGGGAAAGATGTGCCCAAATCACCCCCACATGAATCTCAACTCTTTGGGAAGGAGTTCGGTGCAAAGACTCAGGCGCCTCAATGATGTGGACTTTCTTTGAATGAGTTCTGCTTGTAACTGCACTCGAGCTTGAAACAGCTCCTGGGCCTCCATCTCACGGGAGCAGAGTGTGGTCGCTGTGCAGCGGTTAGCAAGTCGGTGACGAGCTTGGGGTTGAGAGGCGTCGCTTTCAATCTATGAAATTTCACCAAGGCCCAGAGAAAAGAAATGCTGAATGGAACAGTCCCTGTGAGCGATGGATTGAAGGGGACGGCGCTCCGAGCACAGCTGGAGAACGCGCAGTGCAGCAAAAGTGTTCGCAGCATTAAATGTCAGATTTATTAATCCCGCAATAATTAGACATATAATTAACAACAGCTCTTAAACAAATCTTTGCGAATTTTAGCCGAGGAACTCCAACACGTTATAGTTCCGAGTTCGATATACAAGTTAATCAAACCTTTATCGAATTCTAAAGTATCTGTTCCAAACTTTTGATATCTTTTCCTTACCTCTACTACGTGACAATTTGCACGTTTAATAGTGTAACCTAACACAACTGCCCACCTTCTGATGGAAGGTTTTCGACCGGAAACGTTAACTCTGCTTCTCTCTCCACAGCTGCTGCCTGACCTGTTGAGTGTTTCCAGCACTTTCTATTTTTATTACCCGACCTTGTTACCAGAGTATCACTTCCCTTATCTCCTTACCACACTCCTTCCTTACATGTAGCATTGTCCGACAAACAGGCTCCATTCGCACAACGGGATGTTCTGCTTCAGGCATTCATTGGAACTATAAGGGGAACCAGTGGAGGCAGCATATTTGGATTTCCAAAAGGCATTCGATAAGGAAACACGTTAAAGCTTGTTACACAAGATAAGGGCTCATGGGACTGGAGGTAATGTATTAGCAAGAATAGAGGATTGGTTAACGGACAGAAAATAGAGAGCAGGAATTATCGGGTGACTTTCAGATTGGCAGGCTGTAACTAGTGGGGTGCCGCAAGGATCAAGTGCGCATGCTTCAGCTATTTACAGTCTATATTACTGACTTAGATGAAGGGACAGAGTGTAATGTATCCAAGTTTTCTGATGATACAAAGCTAGGTGGGAAAGTAAGCTGTGAGGAGGACACAAAGAGCGTATAATGGGATATAGACAGATTAAGTGAGTAGGCGGGCAATAAGGTGGCAGATGGAATATAATGTAGGGAAATGTGAGGTTATTCACTTTGGTAGGAAGAATAGACAAACAGAATATTTTTAAATGGTGCAAAGCTATTAATTCTTTCGTTCTGCAAATGAAAGTTATGGGGTAAGTAATGGTAATTTATACAATTCTAATTTTCTCAAATCAGCTGAATGTACTCAATTTCATCAGGTTGTGATTTAAAAACTGTGTTATAAAAGTCACTTTCCTGACCAGGAATCGAAACCGTGTGGCGGAGGTGAAAGGACTGGTTTTCTGAATCATTTAAAGGTGATCGCTATGAATCACGCAGCATAGGTTTAAAGTCACGGCTACAATTTGTTTCGGTGTAGAAGAAGGGGATTGAATATGACAATAAAATCACCATACAGCGCCCGTTGTGAGAAAGAGTTCGAGCATACAATTAAATTAAGGCTGCGAAGTTACCGCTGAGCTAAACCTGACGCCGATCAAAGGATGAGAAACCGCTCAATATAAAGGATGAGTTCACAAACATCAGGCACAGTGCAGTCTGGTCAACGTCAAGCCTCTCTTTCTTATTCAAAGACATGAACGGGAGTCAGACGCCACAAACTTTAATTAAAGGCACAGATGCGAGTAACACTTCCAAATCTTTTCACTGTAAAATTATTTCACTTTATTTAATGGCTGACTGCATTGAATCTGAAAATGATCAACATGAGATTTTATGTTCGCTGCTGATTCGCTTTTCCGTGGACACTAACGCGTCGGTTTCCGTAGTGCAGCGACTATCATGTTCGCCTCCTACAAGAACAGTTCCCAAATCGAACCCGGGTGGATATGTTCGAGTGGAACATTTTTATTCTCTGCAATAACCGGTCCGGTTATATTGAACAAAATTTGTCCCAGATTCCTGATGTCGTAAGTAATGAACATTTTAAACCAGCCTCCTAAAATACGATGGGCCTTGAAATTGCGATCGGAGGTTTGTCGCCGGCTTACGCCTTCGAACTGAGAAACAAATCCCAATTAACTGGTGTCTCCGGAGCTTCGCACTCTTGCGGTCTTGGGCCTGCTGGCGTACGCCTGCATAAAGGCCCACGGATACCATTGGCGCTCACGGTTCGGCAGCATCCGTTGGCCAGGCCAACCAATCACACAGGGGATTCCTAGGATGCTGTATGTACGGAATCCCATAAGCATAATAGAAATCTCCAAATAAATAACATTTCACACCACGGAAGTAAGAATAATTGGTCACATGTTCAAAATAAATGAATTTAATTAAGCATTCAATGGTCTCATTCTGTGCCGTTATGACTCCTCTCTGCCCCACACAACAGTGAGAGGGAAATAGAGGGAGAGCACGATTCCAACGAGGAACAGGTGCAGGAAGTTTTTATACAGTTATTCATATGCCAGTAAATCTTTTAAACTTATTTCACTTGAACTTTTCCAGTTCAATTTTTCCAAGGAGCATTTCAAGGAGCTGGGAAGAAGTTAAAAAATTGGGGTTGTTAAAAAAAAAACCTCCCCGTCGGGGAATTGAACCCCGGTCTCCCGCGTGACAGGCGGGGATACTCACCACTATACTAACGAGGAACTAAAAAATGCAGTGTTTGATCAGAACTAGAATGGACCTGTGAACAGAGTGAGAAAGAGACAGAGAGAGAGACAGAGACAAAGAGAGAGAGACAGATAGAGAGTAAGAAAGAGAGGCACGCACAAAGAGAGAGTGGTCCCAGGGATGAGTTGACTTCAATATAATTGCAAAATACTGCGGATGCTGGAAATCTGAAATAACAACAGAAAATGCTGGAAATACTCAGCAGGCCAGGCAGCATCCGTGGAGAGAGAAACAGAGTTATCGGTTCAGGTCTGGGGCCCTTCATCAGAACTGGAAAAAGCTGGAGATGTAACAGATATTGAGCAGGTGCAGAGACAGGGGGGCGGGGTTAGGAGGGGACGAAGAAATAGAAAGAACATCCTGTACTTTTGTAAGAGGCAGATAAGATAAAATGTTGCAAATGGGAATGGCAAAAATCATACTGCATGAAAAATGGGGGCAGGGGTAATTATGTGAAATTGTTGAACTCAATGTTGAGTCCGGCAGGCTGCAAAGTGCCCAATCGAAAGATGAGGTGCTGTTCCTCGAGCTTACGTTGAGCGTCATTGGAACAATGCAATAGCCCGAGGACAGAGAGATCAGAGTGGGAGTGAAGCGGTGAATTAAAGTGACAGGCGACCGGAAGCTCAGGGTCACCCGTACGGACTGAGCGGAGGTGTTCCGCAAAGTGGTCGCCCAATCTGCGTTTGGTCTCCCCAATGTAGAGGAGACCGTATCGTGAGCAGCGAATACAGTATATTAAATTGCAAGAAGTACAAGTAAATCGCTGTTTCAGTTATTTTGAGAGACTGAGAAGCTGCAATTGTTATCTGCAGAAGGTTAAGAGGAAATTTAATCGAGGTTTTTAAATTTACAAGATGTTATGATAAGAGTAAATAAGGAGAATCTGTTTCCAGTGGCAGGAGGGTCGGTAACTGGAGGACACCGATTGAACCTAACCGGCAAAATTACCAGAGGGGAGATGAGGAGTTTTTTTTTACCGCAGCCAGTTGTTGTGATCGGGAATGCGCTGCCTGAAAGGGCGGTGGAGCAGATGCAATAGTAACTTTCAAAAGAGAATTGAATAAATAATTGTAAAGGAGAAATTTGCAGGACTATGGGGAAAAGCAGGGGAGTGGGACTATTTGAAGAGCTCTTTCAAAGTGCCAGTGCTCAATGGGCTGCATGGCCTCCTTCTTTGCCGTATCAATCTTTGATTCTATGAATCTATGATTTAAAATTCAAATTGAATGTTTTGAAATATAAATGTAACATTTTAAAACTTAACAAAATTTACCTAAACGAATTTTAATATTGATTTTAACCCTTACAATGGTAAAAGAAGGCCTTTCGCCTGCTATTGCCAGGTGTAAGGGTTTCGTGGGCATTCGCTGGGCAGTAGTTAGCCCAACTCTGTGACAGCAAAAGTGATGTTGCAGCGGGTGCGGTGGATGTGTCCAAGCGAAACTTGACAGACCGCAATTTCTGGGCGTGCGGATACCTGGCACTTGTGTAGTCGTTCTGAAGGCGCACAATAGCCTATGCTGTGCATTCGCTGTCGGAAGCACCGTAAAATCCGGGCCATGGTGTAAAATGAGATCTGCATAACAGTTCATCACATAGAAAGCACAATATATGTTATTGAAGTATCTTTAGCATTTATGTCATTCTATAAATTAAGATTATCGGTTAATTAATAATAATTAAAACAATTTTCCACGTTAGATGCCTGTTAGAGTTGAAACAAAATTAGTTTAATTTAATAAAAAACTGTTATAAAAATGACATCCCTGACCGGGAATTGAACCCGGGCAGTAAGAGTGCCGAATCCTGATCACGAGACTACCAGGGAACACTGAAGTAAAGTGACGCAATAATCGTAATTAGAATGAGTCAATCTGTATTGGATACAAATTAATTTTGCGTGTTTACATGTAAAGCATTTCATGACTCTGCGGCTTACAGATCTATTTACATTGTATCTGAAATATTTTGTCATTTATTGGGGTGCATCTATCTTCATTGGAAACCTCATTAAAGTGCTCGAACCTCTTCTATTTCCCTCAGACCGGCTGTACAACAACCACAGTCTCATACCGTGCACTGGCATCTTCCAGTTCTAGATATGTATATAGAGAATTAATGGTGAAAGGTCATCGACGTAAAGGTTACACATACATGTAAAAATACCGGAGTCAGTTGTAGATTTATTTTCTTTATTTTTATAACATTCTTCAGGATATTAATATATAAATATCTGTGTTTGAAACTGTGATTCTTCTAAATGGATTTTGGGTGTATCATTGCGTTGCTGATGAATAAATGTGAATGTATCTGTGTGTTATTGATCAATGTATTTGTGTGTATCGGTGTTCTGTATAAAGTCATTTGCGTGTAATTTAAAAGTAAGACAGAAATAAATAGCCAGAACATATTTTTGAATGAGACAGATTCACCCAAATAAATGAATAAATAATACCGATACATGTAAATATTGGATATGTAACTGAAGGAATAAAGTGTGCAGGCCTACGGGGAAAGGGCGGGGGAGTGGGACTAGCTGAAGGGCTCTTGCAGAGAGCCGGCACGGGCTGGACGGGCCGAATGGCCTCCTTCTGTGCTGGAACCATTCTATGATTCTATGATGTAGATCTGTAAGTGGTGAAAGGCGACTACAGTGTCTCACCACCACCCCAGGGATGGGCAATAAATGCTGGCCTTGCCAGCGAGACCTACATCCCTTGAGCCAAAATAAAAAACGCATCTAATACAAGTTCTCATTGTTGTGAGATAATAATTAATATATTAATTATCCAGACTCATATGAGCTGTAAAGGAACCGTGACCCCGACATCATTTGAACGCGCAACTTCAGGATCTGCAGTCAGGTGCACTACCGTTGCGACATGAGGTCTAGACAGCTTCCTAGTCATATTCAGGTTGATATATATATTATATCTTATATATATACAGGCATCATAGCTGGACCCTGGTGGTCGACTGGAACGCATCCGGTTACGATTCTTAATCAAGGAATTCAGCGTGACAAAAGATTGTATAAAGCACTGTATAAAAATAATTCAAACCTGTGAGACGAGTAATAATTGCTTGAATCACCGTTAATAAACCCAGTACTTTCTGTTACAGATTTAGGTTACTGACTCTCTTTGCGGGGCACTTGTTCCGGGTTTAATATTACAAACTGGGTGACATCGCTGATCGTGATGAGGCAAGGGGCGTCTGAGCGGCCCCACTGTGTGGGTGCGGAAGAGAACACGTTAGGGGTGTGCGGGGGGAATCAGTGACATTTTTTGTAAAGGGCAGCGGAGAAGAAGGACTGAGAACTTTCAGTGTGGGACAGAAGTTGTTTAAAGTGAGGCAACACATTGCCGATCAGCACAGAGGGAGTTCACTGAGTCAGGTCCCCTCTGCTGCTGCTATAGAGCCGGGGGTGTCCGCAGTGTCGCGGTTGTCACGTTCGAGGTTTGGCGAACAATCAGAGGCGAATTTATTCTCCTGTCAAAAGGGCCACAGCGGCTTCTCCCTTGTTCTTTAATTGTTCTTTATTTCACTTCACTGAATAGATAACTTCGAGTGAGAGAAAGCTGATCCACAGTGAGACCCATTTCATCTTTTGTTCACTTTTAAGCACTGGAATCTCCGAATCGCTGAAGTTCAGAAATATAATCCATTAATCTGCAGGGTGGCAGTCAGTAAGAAACCTTTTCTGTCTGGATCCGGGCGAGGAGATGGCTTCAGGCTCAAGATTGCCGATACTGGCGATAGATTTTTGTTGGGTAAGGGTATTCAAGGTTACGGAACCAAAGCGGGTAGATGGAGTGAAGAACAGATCAGCTCTGATCTAATTGAATGACGTATGAGGAGAGATTGGGTCGATTGGGCTTATACTCGCTGGAGTTTAGAAGAATGAGAGGGGATCTCATTGAAACTTATAAAATTCTAACAGGACTAGACAGACTAGATGCAGGATGGATGTTCCCGATGGCGAGGGAGTCCAGAACCAGGGGTCACAGTCTAAGGATAAGGGGTAAGCCATTTAGGACAGAGATTAGGAGGAATTTCTTCACCCAGAGAGTGGTGAACCTGTGGAATTCTCTACCACAGAAGACAGTTGAGGCCAATTTATTAAATATATTCAAGACGGAGTTAGATATATTTCTTAAGGCTAAAGGGATCAAGGGATATGGGGAGAAGGCAGGGACAGGGTACTGAATTTGGATGATCAGCCATGATCTCATTGAATGGTAGAACAGGCTCGAGGGGCCGAATGGCCTACTCCTGCTCCTATCCTCTGTCTTTCTATGATTTGAGGTGCTATATTAGTTTGATGCGATGTATTAGTTTGAGGTGCTGTATTAATTTTATGTGCTGTATTAGTTTGAGCCGCTGTATTAGTTTGAGGTGTTGTATTAGTTTGAGGTGCTGTATTAGTTTGAGGTGCTGTATTACTTTGCTGTGCTGTATTAGCTTGCTGCGCTGTATTAGTTTGAGGCGCTGTATTAGTTTGAGGTGTTGTACATTACACATTACAGCTGACTGAATCCGAGGTCCGGAGAACCTTCAGGAGGGTGAAAGCACGGAAGGCAGCCAGCCCAGACGGGGTTTCACCCCATATCTTCAAGACCTGCGCAGACCAGCTGGCTCCTGTGTTCACGGACATTTTTAACATCTCATTGCAGCAGTCTGTTGTACCAGTGTGCTTCAAGGAGACAACCATTGTGCCGTTACCTAAGAAGACCAAGGTAACAGGCCTCAATGACTATCGTCCCGTGGCTCTGACATCCATAGCCATGAAGTGCCTGGAAAAGCTGGTCATGACACACATAAGCAGCGTCATATCCGATTCCTTGGACCCGTTCCAGTTCGCATATAGGGCGAACAGGTCTATAGACGATGCCATCTCCCTAACTCTACACACTGCCCTGGAACACCTAGACAGGAGGGACACTTACGTCAGACTGTTGTTCATTGACTACAGTTCTGCATTTAATACTATTATGCCCTCCAAGTTGGTCCTAAAACTGAGGGACCTAGGCCTGGGCACCCCCATCTGCATTTGGATTCTGGATTTTTTGACTGGTGGGCCTCAAGTGGTGAAAATAGCGAACAACACCTCATCCACTCTGGTTCTCAACACCGGAGCGCAACAAGGCTGCTGCCTCAGTCCTTGGCTGTACTCTCTGTTTACACATGACTGTACAGCCATACACAGCGATAATCGGATTATCAAGTTTGCCGACGACACCACAGTAATTGGCCTGATAAGCAACGATGATGAGACGGAGTACAGAGATGAGATAGTCCAGCTGATGAGATGGTGCAATGACAACAACCTTGCCCTGAACGTTGGCAAAACTAAGGAGCTCATCGTGGACTTCAGAAGCCACCGAGGGAACCATCGCCCCATCAGCATAGACGGGACACCAGTGGGAGTCATCAGTTGCTTCCGATTCCTGGGTCTGCAGATCTCTGATGACCTGGCCTGGAACCATAATACTGAGGCTATGCTGAAGAAGGCACACCAGCGCCTTTAGCCTCTACGGTGCCTGAGGAAATGCAGCATAAGCACACAGTGGCTTGTGAACTTTTACCGTGGCACCATAGAGAGTGTCCTTGACGAGTGGTGTCAATGTGTGGTATGGTAACACCACTGCACAGAACAAGAAAGCCATCCAGAGAGTTGTGAATACGGCAGAAAAGATCATTGGGTGCGCACTTCCGTCCATCGAGGAGATCTTCCAGACCAGGTGCCGGAACAAGGCCCGCTCCATCATCCAGGACCCCAATCACCCTGGGCACAAACTGTTCGCCCTCCTGTGGTCTGGACGTCGGTACCGCAGCATCCGAACCAGGACCAGCAGGTTTAAGAACAGTTTCTATCCACAGGCAGTGCACCTACTGAACTGCTAATCGCACTGCCCCATATATTATAATTATATGTTTATGTAAATATAAATATTATACTTATATTACCATATATTTATCATATTACATTACTATTATTTCCAGTGGTAATTGAGGCTTTTTTGCACTATTCATCATATCCTGCAACTTGGACTTTTATTGCTATACTTTTTGCTTATTTGCTTATTGTTTTTATTTATACTTGTTTTTATTTTTTTGCTTTTATATTATACTAGCTGGGGAGCCCAGCGTTGCCGGGGCTGTTTTGGGGCAGGCGGTTTAAATCGAGTGGCAGGCTTTGGGGCCCTGTCTGTGTCCCTGTCTGTCTACCTTTTAAAAGGTTGAAAAATGAAAGTGAAACTACTTATGGCTTTGGGGCCCTGTCTGTGTCCCTTTGTGAATCTGGTGCTGGGCAACATTTTAAATCGAGTGGCAGGCTTTAGGGCCCTGTGTGTGTCCCTGTCTGTCTACCTTTTAAAAGGTTGAAAAATGAAAGTGAAACTACTTATGGCTTTGGGGCCCTGTCTGTGTCCCTTTGTGAATCTGGTGCTGGGCAACATTTTAAATCGAGTGGCAGGCTTTAGGGCCCTGTGTGTGTCCCTGTCTGTCTACCTTTTAAAAGGTTGAAAAATGAAAGTGAAACTACTTATGGCTTTGGGGCCCTGTCTGTGTCCCTTTGTGAATCTGGTGCTGGGCAACATTTTAAATCGAGTGGTAGGTTTAGGGCCCTGTCTGTGTCCCTGTATGTCTACCTTTTAAAAGGTTGAAAAATGAAAGTGAAAGTACTTATAAAACGTTTTTGGTAAATCTTATGTTATTTTTAAAAGAGATACTAACTTGGAAAGTCGTTTTAGCTGGAAGCTGAAGTCATTTGAGCTGCAAGCTGAACAGAGCTGGTAGTGAAACAATGGCTGGCAGCTCCCCGAGATGAAAACGAATAGTCCCGCCCACACACACACCGATTGGCCAACCATCAGGGGACCGTACTGTAGGATTGGTCAATCGTGACGAAACAGGATTGGTGGAACCTTGATGTCAGTCAATCAATGCTAGCAGATAATGAGTTTAATTTGGAAGGTTTTTTGCATAAGGCACGAATAATTTTCGTCCGACCGAAAAGTAAATACGCTTAAAACCGTCTCTGAAGCGTAAGCTTTCTTTGGAGGTAACGCGCGCGTAGGTACGCCCTGTAACTTTCGAGCGCATAGCCCGACAGATGCACAGGAAATGACAGATAGACAGAATGACAGACAGAATGACAGACAGATCGACCGATTTATATATATAGATGCTTGTATTGTGGGAGTGAGTGGGGAGTAAGCATTCCATTGTACTAGTTACATATGGCAATAAAATGATCTTGAATCTTGAATCTTGAATCTTGTATTAGTTTGAGGTGCTGTATTAGTTTGAGGGGTTGTATTAGTTTGAGATGCTCTATTAGCTTGAGGCACTGTATTAGTTTGAGGCATTGTATTCGTTTGAGGTGCTGTACTAGATTGAGGTGCTGTATTAGTTTGAGGTGCTTTATTAGTTTGAGGTGCTGTATTAGATTGAGGTGCTGTATTAGTTTGAGATGCTCTATTAGTTTGAGGCGCTGTATTAGTTTGAGGCGCTGTATTCGTTTGAGGTGCTGTATTAGTTTGAGGCGCTGTATTCGTTTGAGGTGCTGTATTAGATTGAGGTGCTGTATTAGTTTGAGGTGCTGTATTAGTTTGAGGTGCTGTATTAGATTGAGGTGCTGTATTAGTTTGAGGCGCTGTATTAGTTTGAGGTGCTGTATTAGTTTGAGGCGCTGTATTAGTTTGAGGTGCTGTATTAGATTGAGGTGCTGTATTAGTTTGAGGTGCTGTATTAGTTTGAGGTGCTGTATTAGATTGAGGTGCTGTATTAATTTGAGGCGCTGTATTAGTTTGAGGCGCTGTATTAGTTTGAGGTGCTGTATTAGTTTGAGGTGCTGTATTAGTTTGAGGTGCTTTATTAGTTTGAGGTGCTTTATTAGTTTGAGGTGCTGTATTAGTTTGAGGTGCTTCATTAGTTTGAGGTGCTGTATTAGTTTGAGGTGCTGTATTAGTTTGAGGTGCTTTATTAGTTTGAGTTGCTGTATTCGTTTGAGGTTGTGTATTCGTTTGATGTAGTGTACTATTTTGAGGTGTATTATTTTGAGGTTTTTCATTAGTTTGAGGTGCGATATTAGTTTGAGGGGCTGTATTATTTTTAGCTGTTGTATTATTTTGACACAATGTATTAGCTTGAGGAGTTGTATTATTATGACATCGTGTATTAGTTTGAGAATTTGTATTAGTTGGAGGTAGTGTATTATTTTGAGGTGTACTAGTTTGAGGTGTATTGGTTTGAGGTGCTGTATTAGTTTGAGGTGTTGTATTAATTTGATGTGCCGTATTAGTTTGACCTGTATTAGTTTGAGGTGTTCGATTAGTTTGAGGTGCTGCATTAGTTTGAGGAGCTGAATTGGTTTGAGGTGCTGTATTAGTTTGATGTGCCGTATTAGTTTGACCTGTATTAGTTTGAGGTGTTCGATTAGTTTGAGGTGCTGCATTAGTTTGAGGAGCTGAATTGGTTTGCGGTGCTGTATTAGTTTGAGGTGCTACATTATTTTGAGGTGTTGTATTAATTTGAGATAGTGTATCAGTTTGAGAATTTGTATTAGGTGAGGTGATGCATCCATTTGAACAGCTGTAATAGTTTGAGGAGCCGCGTAGAAGAGGAGAGGAAAGGATGTAAAAGTGACGTTTGGAACAGATACTTTAGAATCCGATAAAGGTTTGATTAACTTGTATATCGATTTCGGAACTACAACGTATTTGAATTCTCCGGTAAAATTCGCAAGGATTTGTCTAAATACTGTTGCTAATTATAAGTCTAATTATTGCATGATTAATTAATCTGACATTTAATGTTGTGAACCCTTTTACTGCACTACGCGTTCTCCAGCTGTGCTCGGAGCGCCGTCCCCTTCAATCCATCGCTCACAGGGACAGTTTCATTCAGCGTTTCTATTCTCTGGCCCTTGGTGAAATTTCATAGATTGAAAGCGACCTGTCTCGCCCCCGAGCTCGTCACCGACTCGCTAACCGCTGCACAGCGACCACACTCTGCTCCCGTGAGATGGAGGCCCAGGAGCTGTTTCAAGCTCGAGTGCAGTTACAAGCAGAATTCATTCAAACAAAGTCCACGTCATTGAGGAGCCTGAGTCTTTGCACCGAACTCCTTCCCAAAGTGCTAAGATTCACGTGGGGGGAATTTGAGCACATCTTTCCCCACATTACAACACTTCAAAGGTGCTTCAATGGTTGTAAAGCGCTTTGGACTGTCCTGAATTCGTGAAAAGCGCTGTATCAATGCAAGTCTTTCTTTGCAATAGTTTCAACTGCAAGTTCAAAATCCGCGGACAAAAGTAGTGCACGTCCAGGATTTCAACCCAGGATATCTCGCAAGTTTTAAGCAGCGAGAACCATACCCCTAGACCAAAGAGACAACTGATTGGCGCTAGTGCAGATAAGAGGTAACCATTCTAAAACCATTTTGTGTGTGTGGCTATTCTTGATGAGCAGAGCACTTGAGACGAGACAGTGACTTTGCCTTTTCGACCTGTCTTCTGAAGCGCCGTCCGGTCCCACTCCTACAGTTAATGAGCTGTTACGATGTTAATGTATCCGGGCTGCAGGAGGCCACTCCAGGCGCAGCAGAGGAGTCTCTGCATTAGTTCTCCGTGGAAACAGTATTTTCCCTCTTCTCTCTTACTCTTCTCTATATCACTCTGCTTTTATGTCTCTATTTCTACCCGCTGTCTCAGTTTCCTGAATCATAACACGGTGTGGGACATTTTTGGAGACGCACTTTCTTTGTTTCTTATTGAAAGGACACCCAGACAGCCCGATTGAAACTGCACTTTGAATCCCGTCGCTGACCCTGTGTTTTCCTATTAATCTGTGTTGTTTTGCTTCCACATTCTCAACCTCTTTCATGTAGCGACACGCGAGGGGGAGATTCCCTAAATCATGCCAACTTTCCCCAAATCCTGCTTAAAGTACCGCAGTCCAAACTGTGACCGATATGGGAAATATCATTCAGAATTACTTCACTCACTGTAACGGTGCCATTTGAAAGGTATAATTCGCCTGACAATGCGTGTTTTATTTGTACTTAAACAAGCATATAAATTATTCCTGTTTTCATATTTAGTAAACTTGAATGGAGAAAAGGCATTAAATTGCCTCCACCCACTTTCGAACCATTGAGTTTTCGTGTGTTAGCGGAATGCGATAACCATTACACACCAGAAACCGTCCAGCACTCGGGTACATTGTATTGCAGCGACTCCATAGGAACAGGAGGAGGCCATTCATTCCCTCAAGCCTGTTCCGTCATTGAATTAGATCAGGGCAAGTCTGTATCTTCACTCCCTCTACCCGCTTTGGTTCCTTAACCCTTAATACCCTTACTCAACAAAAATCTATCGACAGTACCGGCAATCTTGAGCCTGAAAGCAGATCCGCTACCGGATCCAGAGAGAAAAGGCCTCTTACTGACGGCCACCCTGCAGATTAATGGATTACATTTCTGGATCCGTTTTCTCTCACTCAAAGTTATCTATTCATAGAAACATAGAAACATAGAAGATAGGAGCAGGAGTAGGCCATTCGGCCCCTCGAGCCTGCTCCGTCATTCAATGAGATCATGGCTGATCATTCAAATTCAGTACCCTGTCCCTGCCTTCTCCCCATATCCCTTGATCTCTTTAGCCTTAAGAAATATATCTAACTCAGTGAAGTGAAATAAAGAGCAATTAAAGAACAAGGTAGAAGCCGCTGTGGCCCTTTTGACAGGAGAATAAATTCGCCTCTGGATGTTCGCCACAGCAAGTTTAAAAAATATATGTTTCCACCCGGGCTCGAACTTGATAACCGCTACAATGTGGAAATCACCGGCTCTGAAGCAGCAGCAGAGGGCTACTGAGTCAGTTAACTCCCTCTGTGCTGATCGGCAATGGGTTGCCTCAATTTAAACAGCTTCTGTCCCACACTGAATGCTCTGTCCTTCTCCCCCGCTGCGCTTTACAAAAAATGTCACTGATCCCCCCACACACCCCGAACGTGAATCCTTCCACATCCTGACAGTGGGGCCGTTGAAGCTCCCACTGTCTCCCCGCGATCAGCGATCTCACCCAGTTTGTAAAATTAAACGCGGAACAAATGTCACGCAAAGAGCGTCTGTAACCGAAATCTGTAACAGAAAGTAATGGATTTATTAACCAAGATTAAAGCAATTATTACTCGTCTCACAGACTTGAATTATCTTTCTGCAATTTACTGTTCCCAAATCTTGTGTCAACATAAATTCTTTGATTGAGAATCGAAAGCGGGTGAGTGTCAGTCGACCACCAGGAACCAGGTATGGTACTTCTGTATATATGAACTTGAATACACAACAAAAACTGTCTAGGCGTCGTGGCGCAACGGTAGCGCGTCTGACTCCAGATCAGAAGGCTGCGTGTTCAAATCACGTCGGGGTCACTGTTCTTTTACAGCTCATATCAGTCTGGACAATTAATATCTTATTTGTTAACTCACAACAATGAGTATTAGATATATTTTTTATATTTGTTCCTGGGATGTAGGTCTCGCTGGCAAGACCAGCATTTATTGCCCATCTCCGAGGTGGTGGTGAAACACTGTAGTCGCCTTTCATCACTTACAGATCTACATCATAGAATCAGAGAATGGTTACAGCACAGAGGGAGGCCATTCGGCCCGTCCAGCCCGTGTCGCTCTCTGCAAGAGCCCTTCAGCTAGTCCCACTCCCCCGCCCTCTCCCCGTAGCCCAGCACATTTTATGTGCCGCTTATGACTCATTGACATGCAAAGGATCGCATCAGAACACAAACACTCGCTTGATACAGAAACAGGCCACCCATGTACACACACTCACAGCTCATATTGTCACACGAAGCTGGTTCCATTTCTATGAAAAGTCTACACGCCAAAAGTTTAATTGTTTTTCACAAGCTGCCCGCCCTGTTGTGTATTTCGAGCAGTTTCCTACTTTCACAGTGGCGATTCTGGGGCTGGGTGCGTGTCATAAACACTCAACATTTTAAACCAAGGCTCCTAAAATACAATGAGATAGGGATAAAGGTTCATCGCATGCTGAGGGCTAAATAAATGATTGAATTTCTACAAAATAACTTTATGGATTAATAAATGATGTTTAAACCAATTATTCTTTTTTCCACATGAAAGTCATGTAATTCATTTTAATCAGGTCTCGAAGTAAAAACTGTTACTCCCCTGACCTGGAATCAACTCCAAGAGAACGCTGAATCCTACCCACTAGGGAACGTTGCATTGCACCGTCACAATATTTATCAATGCATTTGAGTCTATTCGGAGTAAAGTATGCAATAGCGAAATACTGCAGAGGCTGGGAATCTGACATAAAAACAGAAAATGCTGGAGATACTCAGCAGGTCAGGCAGCATCTGTGGAGAGAGAAACAGAGTTAACGTTTCAGATCGATGACCTTTCGTCAGAACTGGGAAAAGTTAGAGATGAAACAGATTTTAGGCAAATGGGGGAGAGGAGGAAACAGCAAGAGGCAATATTAGTGATAAGGTGGAAGGCAGGAGAGATTAAACGACAAAAGGGATGAAGGTGCGAGGCAAAAGGAGATGGTAATGGGACAAGTAAAGGAAGGAGAGATGGGACCAGAGGAGGTGTAAATGGGAATGGCAGAATCATGAACAGCTGCCACCTGAGAAAATAGGAGCAGAGGTTATGGTCTGAAATTGTTGAACTCGATGTTGTGTCCAGAATGCTATAGAAATAGAAATACAAGTATGTTTCTGACTTGTATTACATGTAAATGAAGTTCATGGCTCTGCTGCTTATAAATATTTTACATGTATGTGTAATCTTTAGGTCGATGACCTTTTGTCATTAATTCTCTATATACACATATAGAACTGGAAGAGGCCAGCGCGCCGTGTGAGATTACATTTGATTTGTGGATGTTGAACAGCCGGTATGAGGGAAACAGACGAGGTTGGAGCATTTTACTGAGGTTTCGAATGAAGATAAATGCACCCCAATAATTGAGAAAATACTTCAGGTACATGTAACTAGATTTGTAAGCCGCAGAGTCATGAAATGCTTTTAGATGTGAACAATCAAAAATGAATTTGTATCCAATACGGATTGACCCATTCTATGTACAATTATCGCATTCGACTTCCGTGTTCCCTGGTAGTCTAGTGGTTAGGATTCGGCGCTCTCACCGCCGCGGCCCGGGTTCGATTCCCGGTCAGGAAAGTAATTTTTGTAACAGTCTTTAATTAATTTAAACTAACTTGTTAAAATTACTTACATGTATCTAATGTGAACAAATGTTTTAATTAGCATTAATTAACCGATAATCTTAATTTGCAGAATGAATTAAATGCTAAAGATGCTTCAATAACGTGTATTGTGCTTTCTATGTGATGAATTGTTATGCATATCTCATTTTACACCATGGCCCGGGTTTTACGGTGCTTCCGACAGCGAATGCACAGCGTAGGCTCTCGTACGCCTTCAGAACCACCCCGCAAGTTCCAGGTTTCCGCACGCCCGAAAGCCCAGAACTTGTGATCTGTCAAGTTTCGCTTGGACAGATCCACCGCATCTGCTACAACATCACTTTTGCTGGTGCAGAGTTGGGCTAACTACTGCCCAGCGAATGCCCAGGAAACCCTTACACCAGGTAATAGAATCAGAGAAATTTACGGTACAAAAGGAGGCCATTCGGTTCTTAGTGTCCACATTGGTCGAAAGAGCGATCCAGCCTAATAGCAGGCGTAAGACCTTCTTTTGCCAGTGCACGGGTGAAAATATATGTTAAAAATTTTTTTTTAATGATATGAACATACATACATTTTAAATTCGTTTAGGTAAATTCTGGCCCGCTTTAAAATGTTCAAATTTATATTTCATAAAATTAAAAATTGTATTTTAAATGTTTAATTAATTTCATTAAGTTTGAACAAGTGATCATTTATTTTTATTTCCGTGGTGTGAAATGTTTTTTATTTGGAGATTTCGATTGTGGTTTTGAGGATTCCATACATAAATGGAATCCCCATTAGCCTCATAGGAATCCCCTTTTTGATTGGTTGGCCTGGGCCATGTGACCCCAGAGATGGTTGCGAACCTTGTGCGCCCCTGGGATCCGTGGGCCTTTATGCAGGCGGACGCCAGCGGGCCCTGGGCGGCAAGAGTCCGAAGCTCCGGAGACACCAGGTAATTCGCATTTGTTTTTCGATTCCGAGGCGTTAGCCGGTGGCGAGCCCCCGATCGCAATTTCCAGGCCCATTGTATTTCAGGAGTCTGGTTTAAAATGTTCATTGCTTATGTCACCAGGAATCTTGTGCAACTTTTGTTCAATTTAACAGGACCGGTTATTGTCAGAATAACATTTTCTGGAACATGAATACTGCAGTTGTGCCCGAACCAGTGTTTTATAAAGGTTCATCGTAACTTCCTTGCTTTTGTGCTCTATGCCTCTATTTGTAAAGCCCCGGATTCCATAAGCTTTTTAAACTGATTTCTCAACCTGTCTTGCCACCTTCAATGATTTGTGCACATATACCCCCAGTTCTCTCTGTCCCTGCACCCACTTTGGAAATGTATCCTTTAATTTATATTGCCTCTCCTCATTCTTCCAACCAAAATGTATCACTTCACAGTTTTCTGCATTTAACTTCATCTGCCACATGTCCGCCCATTCCACCAGCCTGTCCATGTCCACTTGGAGTCGATCACTTCACTCCTCACTGCTCACTATACTTCCAAGTTTTGTATCATCAGCAAATTTTGAAATTGTGCCCTGGACACCTAACTCCAAATAATTAATATATGTCAAGATGGGCCGTGGTCCTAGTACCGACCCCTGGGGGACATCTTCCGCCAGTCAGAGGAATAACCGTTCACCACTACTCTGTTTCCTGTCTCTTAGCCAATTTCACATCCATGCTGTCACTGTCCCTCTTATTCCATGGGCTTCAACTTTGCTGGCAATCCTGTTATGCGGCACTTTATCAAATGCCTTTTGGAAGTCCATGTTCACCACATCAACCGCATTTCCCTCATCAACCCTTTCTTTCACTTCATCAAAAAATTCAATCAAGTTGGTAAAAGACGATTTGCCTTTAACAAATCCGTGCAGACTTTCCTTAATTCATCCACACTTGTCCAAGTGACCGGTCATTTTGTCCAGGATTATCCTGTCTAAAAGCTTCCTGACTACCGACGTTAAGCTGACTGGCCTGTAGTTGCTGGGTTGAACCTTATACACCTTTTTGAACAAGGGTGTAACATTTGCAATTCTCCAGACGTCTAGCACCACCCCCGTATCCAATGAGTATTGGAAGGTTGTGGCCAGTAACTTCACAATTTCCACCTGTGCTTCCCTGAGCATCCTAGGATGCATTTGATCTGGTCCTGGTGACTTATGGACATAAATACAGCCAGCTTTCCTGGTACCTCCTCTTTAACAATTGTTATCACATCCAATACCTCAACCACAGCTCATTAACTGTAGGAGTGGGCCCGGGCGGCGCTTCAGAAGACAGGTTGAAAAGGCAAAGTCACTCTCTCGGTCTCAAGTGCTCTGCTCATCAAGAATAGCCACATACACAAAATGGTTTTTACAATAGTTACCTCTTATCTCCACTACTTTTAACCAGTCGGCTCCTTGGTTTTCAGTATGTTATGGGAAAAAGAGAGCGGCAGCTAACCGGCGTCCAGAAGAGAATATAAACAAAAGGTTTACAGCCAGACTTTCTAGTACCTCCTCTTTATCAATTTTTCTCCCATCCAATATCTGAACCACAGCTCATTAACTGTAGGTCTGGGACCGGGCGGCGCTTCAGAAGACAGGTCCAAAGGGCAAAGTCATTGTCTCGGTCTCAAGTGCTCTGATCATCAAGAACAACCACACAGAAAAAATGGTTTTACAATGGTTAGCTTTTATCTCCACCAATATCTGTCAGTTGGCTCGTTGGTCTAGAGGTATGATTCTCGCTTCGGGGTTATTAGTTGAAACTTGCGAGAGGTCCCGGGTTCAAATCCCGGACGAGCCCTTATTTTGCTCGCGAATTATGAACTTGCTGTTCGAACTTTTGCCAAAAAAAAACACTGGCATTGATACAGAGCTTTTCACGAACTCAGGACGTCCCAAAGCGCTTTATAACATTTGAAGTACCTTTGAAGTGTTGTAATGTGGGGAAAGGCGTGCCTAAATCACCCCCACATGAATCTCAACACTTTGGGAAGGTGCAAAGAATCAGGCGCCTCAATGACTTGGACTTTCTTTGAATGAGTTCTGCTTGTAACTGCACTCGAGCTTGAAACAGCACCTGGGCTTCCATCTCACGGGAGCAGAGTGTGGTCGCTGTGCAGCGGTTAGCGAGTCGGTGACGAGCTTGGGGTGAGACACGTCGCTTTCAATCTATGAAATTTCACCAAGGGCCAGAGAATAGAAACGCTGAATGGAACAGTCCCTGTGAGCGATGGACTGCAGGGGACGGCGCTCCGAGCACAGCTGGAAAACGCGCAGTGCAGTAAAAGGGTTCGCAACATTAAATGTCAGAGTTATTAATCCCGCAATAATTAGACTTATAATTAACAACAGCATTTAGACAAACCCTCGCGAATTTTAACCGGAGAACTCAAATACGTTATAGTTCCGAGTTCGAGATACAAGTTGATCAAACCTTTATCGGATTCTAAAGTATCGGTTCCAAAGGCCACTTTTACATCTTTTCCTCGCCTCTTCTACATGACACAACTGCCCACCTTCTAATGGAATGTCATCGACCGGAAATGTTAACTCTGTTTCTCTCTCCACAGATGCTGCCTGACCTGCTGAGTGTTTCCAGCATTTTCTCTTTATATTACCCGACCTTGTTACCAGAGTATCACTTCCCTTATCTCCTAACCACAATCCTTCCTTGGATGTAGCCCTGTCCGACAAACAGGCTCCATTCGCACAACGGGATGTTCAGGCATTAATTGGAACTATAGCTTCTTAAGGATAACAACAACAAATTGAAAATGTATGTAGCTTCTCAAACTAATACAGCACATCAACCTTATACAGAATCTGAAACTAATATAATGCCTAAAACTAATTCAGCACCTCAAACGAATACAGCCCCTCAAACTAATACAGATGTTAAAACTAATGCATCACCTCAACCTAATAAAAATTCTCAAAATGATACACTATATGAAATTAATACAATAGCTCGAAAAAATCTAACACCTCAAACTAATACAGCACCTCAAACTAATACAGTACCAGAAACTAATACAACACCTCAAACTAATACAGCACCTCAAACTAATACAGCACCTCAAACTAATACAGCACCACAAACTATTACAGCACCTCAAACTAATACAGCACCTCAAACTAATACAGCGCCTCAAACTAATACAGCACCTCAAACTAATACAGTACCACAAACTATTACAGCACCACAAACTAATACAGCACCTCAAACTAATACAGTACCACAAACTATTACAGCACCTCAAACAAATACAGTACCACAAACTATTACAGCACCACAAACTAATACAGCACCTCGAACTAATACAGCACCTCAAACTAATACAGCACCTCGAACTAATGTAGCACCTCAAACTAATATAGCACCTCAAACTAATACAGCACCTCGAGCTAATACAGCACCTCAAACTAATACAGCCCCTCAAACTAATACAACACATCAGAATAATACAGCACCTCAAACCAATACAACACCTCAAACTAATGCAGCACCATAAACAAATTCAGCACCTCAACATAATTGATCACCTCAAGCTAAATACCTGGAACGACCTGAAAGTAATGCAGTAAATCAAACTAATACCGCCTCAAACTGACACAGTAGCAGCAACTAAAACTAGATAAGTGTCTCAAACTTGTACGGCGGCTAAAACTAACCCAGTGCTATAAACTAAAACATCACCTCAAACTAGAACGGCACCTTAAGTTAAAACACACCCTCCAGCTAACCCAGCTGTTAATTAATATAATTAGAGAAAACAGCTAGGAATTAAGATTCTAAATGCAGAGTCTTAGTTTTAGAGATGTTATTATAGGAATTGATACAAGGAACACGCAGGGCTTCAGGAGACCACTCAGTACAATTATTGATCTCAAGCTACAGGGTGGCCGAACCTCGATCTCCCTAAATAGCGTGAGGATAGTACTCAAATATATACTCCGATAAACTGCTCTGTGGGCAGCTCAGTCCCGGATGCGATTAGCACTTGAATTTAATGGAATCTATACTTTATAACCCTCAGCACAGTGAATGCAATTTAACTATATATACCGTTAGTTTTATCTTACTACAAATCAATCAAAATCTCCCGCAAACAATTCTTAGGTATTGTTGACTCTCCACTGCTTTATGTTTATGTATCTCTCTATCCCTAAGAAAGTATCTATCTATCAGCTATCTATCTGTCTATTTATCTGTATGCCTGTCTATCTATCTATCTATCTATTTATTTCTATCCATCTATCTATCTATCTTTCCTTCTATCTATCTATCTATTAATTTCTATCTATCTATCCATCTATCTA